>NW_025535415.1:0-99237 GCF_020615455.1 Coregonus clupeaformis | reverse complement strand
TGGAGGAAACCTGGCACCATCCCTATGGTGAAGCATGGTGGTGGCAGCATCATGCTGTGGGGATGTGGTCCTCTGTAGCTCAGCTGGTAGAGCACGGCGCTTGTAACGCCAAGGTAGTGGGTTCGATCCACGGGACCACCCATACACAAAAATGTATGCACGCATGACTGTAAGTCGCTTTGGATAAATGGCATATTATATTTTTTATTATTATGTTTTTCAGCGGCAGAGACTGGGAGACTAGTCAGGATTGAGGCAAAGATGAACGGAGCAAAGTACAGAGAGATCCTTGATGAAAACCTGCTCCAGAGCGCTCAGGACCTCAGACTGGGGCGAAGGTTCACCTTCCAACAGGACAACGACCCTAAGCACACAGCCAAGACAACGCAGGAGTGGCTTCGGGACAAGTCTCTGAATGTCCTTGAGTGGCCCAGCCAGAGCCCGGACTTGAACCCGATCTAACATCTCTGGAGAGACCTGAAAATAGCTGTGCAGCAACGCTCCCCATCCAACCTGACAGAGCTTGAGAGGATCTGCAGAGAAGAATGGGAGAAACTCTCCAAATACAGGTGTGCCAAGCTTGTAGCATCATACCCAAGAAGACTCAATGCTGTAATCGCTGCCAAAGGTGCTTCAACAAAGTACTGAGTAAAGGGACTGAATACTTATGCAAATGTGATATTTCCTCTTTTTTCTAAATATAAATTATCAAAATTTCTACTAAACTGTTTTTGCTTCGTCATAATGGGGTATTGTGTGCACATTGATGAGGGAAAAAAACAATTTAATAAATGTTTGAATAAGGCTGTAACGTAACAAAATGTGGAAAAAGTCAAGGGGTCTGAATACTTTCTGAAGGCACTGTATATACACACAAAACAGTTTGTTCAATCAATTAAACAAAGCACACTAATTACAATTGAACATAGACTCAGTGTTTTTGTGTGTATGTGTGTGTAAAGGACATCACGCTGCTTGCTTAGCGAGTACCACTTCCTCCTGATTCAGCTCATACCAAGGCTCGAACCCAGGACCACTGCCTTGCTAACACATGACTGCCCTCCTGAAGCATCTCACCAGTCCTAGCAAATTCAGTGGTGCAAGGGACAACTTCAGGCTGAGGAGTACGTTTTACACATCACCCGTATGCTACATGTGTGTATGTTAGGCTACATCAGGGGATTACTGGGTAGTTTGGTACATCAGGCTGACCCCTAGTCTATGCTTGGGTAGTTTGGTACATCAGGCTGACCCCTAGTCTATGCTTGGGTAGTTTGGTACATCAGGCTGACCCCTAGTCTATGCTTGGGTAGTTTGGTACATCAGGCTGACCCCTAGTCTATGCTTGGGTAGTTTGGTACATCAGGCTGACCCCTAGTCTATGCTTGGGTAGTTTGGTACATCAGGCTGACCCCTAGTCTATGCTTGGGTAGTTTGGTACATCAGGCTGACCCCTAGTCTATGCTTGGGTAGTTTGGTACATCAGGCTGACCCCTAGTCTATGCTTGAAGTCACTGAGGGATGATGATGTTTTGGCAATGTGAAGATAACAATTCCAATGTGAAGACAAGAATGTGAAGAGAGGAACCTCTGTATCTGTACAGACCACTGACCCTGTTAATACCAAAACCACCCAGACCCTGTTAATACTAAACCACCCAGACCCGGTTAATACCAAACCACCCAGACCCTGTTAATACCAAAACCACCCAGACCCTGTTAATACTAAACCACCCAGACCCGGTTAATACCAAACCACCCAGACCCTGTTAATACCAAACCACCCAGACCCTGTTAATACTAAACCACCCAGACCCTGTTAATACTAAACCACCCAGACCCTGCTAATACCAAACCACCCAGACCAGTCCCAGAGGAGAGGAAGTGCTGGTCAAAACCACACATCAATCTCCACTATTAATTATCCTAATTTAAAGGGATTGGCCAAAACTAAGGATCCATTTCCTTAAAGATATTATATTCTTTAACCTGTATCATGGTGGAATGCTTCCACAGCCACTATTCTTTAACCTTTATCATGGTGGAATGCTTCCACAGCCACTATTCTTTAACCTTTATCATGGTGGAATGCTTCCACAGCCACTATTCTTTAACCTGTAGCATGGTTGAATACTTCCACAGCAACTATTCTTTAACCTGTAGCATGGTGGAACGCTTCCACAGCAACTATTCTTTAACCTCTAGCAAGGTGGAATGCTTCCACAGCAACTATTCTTTAACCTGTAGCACGCTTGAATGCTTCCACAGCCACTATTCGTTAACCTGTTTCATGGTGGAATGCTTCCACAGCAACTATTCTTTAACCTGTAGTGTTACGGATTCCCCTGCCTGTGAGTTTTATAAATTCATGCAGCTCACTCCACCCATCCCCCGATCGTGCCAGAGTCTAGGGGATTATAAACTTTTTTCCTAAACTCCCAGTGACCTCTGCTACCAGGCCACCGATAGGTTGCTAGGGAGGTTGCTAGGGGGCAGGACACCTACATTATACATTTTAGTCATTTAGCAGACACTCTTCTCCAGAGCGACTTACAATTAGTGCATTCATCATAAGATAGCTAGGTGAGACAACAACTCATCACAATCGTATCATGTACATTTTCCCTCAACAAAGTATTTATCAGCAAAGTTAGCGCTAGTGGGAAAAGAGAAGTGCCTTTTTATCTGGCAAGAGACCAGAGGTGGCGGAACGGAGTGCTCAGGTTGGGATGTAAGGTTTGAGCATAGCCTGAAGGTAAGGAGATGCACTTCCCCTTGCTGCTCAGTAGTTGAGTTTCATCTGCATAGCAATGATAGGCCTAGAACCGAGTCCTGGGGGACACCAGTAGTGAGAGCATGTGGTGCAGACACAGATCCTCTCCATGCCACCTGGTAGGAGCGACCTGCCAGGTAGGATGCAATCCAGTAGTGTGCAGAGCCTGAGAGGGTGGAGAGGAGGATCTGATGGTTCACGGTGTTGAAGGCAGTGGATAGATCTAGGAGAGGAGATAGAGTCAGCTTTGGCAGAGTGGAGAGTCTCTGTGACACAGAGGAGAGCGGTCTCAGTTGAGTGAGCCGTCTTGAAGCCTGCCTGGTTAGGGTCAAGAAGATCGTTCTGAGAGAGATAACGAGAGAGTTGGTCAGAGACAGCACACTCAAGTGTTTTGGAAAGAAAAGAAAGAAGGGATACCGGTCTGTAGTTTTTTTTTACATCAGAGGGGTCGAGTGTTGGTTTCTTGAGGAGGGGAACAACTCTTGCCATCTTGAAGTCAGAGGGGACGAAGCCAGTGGTCAGGGAAGAGTTGATGAGGGAAGTGAGGAATAGGAGAAGGTTTCCAGAGCTGGTCTGGAGAAGGGAGGAGGGGATGGGGTTGAGTGGGCAGGTTGTCGGGCGGCCAGACATCACTAGTCGCAGGATTTCATCTGGAGAGAGATGTGAGAAGGAGGTCTAAGCGTAGGGTAGTTCTGTGTGAGTGGCACCATTGGACTCAGTAGGCTGAGTGAAATAGGAGCGGATGTCGTCAACCTTTTTTTCAAAGTGGTTGGCAAAGTCATCCACAGAGAGGGAGGAAAGAGTGGGAGGAGGTGGAGGAGGATTAAGGAGGGAGGAGAAAGTAGAGAAGAGTTTCTCAGTGTTGGAGGCAGAAGCTTGAAATTTAGAGTGATAGAAAGCGGCTTTAGTGGCGGATACAGAGGAAGAGAAGGTAGAGAGGAGGGAGTGGAAGGAAGATAGGTCCTCCGGAAGTTTAGTTTTCCTAAATTTCCGCTCAACTGCCCGCAACCCTGTTCTGTTAGCATGCAGTGAGTCACTCAGCCACGGAGTGGGAAGGGAAGGTCGGGCCGGCCGGGAGGAAAGGGGACAGTGAGGTCAAAGGATGCAGAAAGGGAGGAGAGTAGGGTCGAAGAGGCAGAGTTAGGAGACAGGAGAGAGCTGGATTTAGCAGAAGGAAGAGAGGATAGGATAGAAGAGGAGAGAGTAGCGGGAGAGAAAGAGAGCGAAGATCTGGGTAGGGTTGGGTTGGAGGAGAGATGGAGAGAAAAGGAAACAAAGAAGTAATCAGAGACAAGGAGGGGGTTGCAGTGACATTAGTAGGCGAACAGCCTCTAGGGAAGATGACGAGGTCAAGCATATTGCCTGCCTTGTTAGTGGGAGGTGACTGTGAAAGGGTGAGGTCAAAAGAGGCAAGGAGTGGAAAGAAAGAGGTGGAAATAAATTAATTGAAGTCAGACGTTGGGAGGTTAAAGTCGCCCAGTACGATGAGTGATGAGCCATCGTTGGGAAATGAGCTTATGAAGGTGTCAAGCTCATTGAGGAACTCTCCAAGGGCACCTGATGGGCAATAGATGACAACAATGTTAAGCTTGCGTAGACAAGTGACAGTGATAGCATGGAATTCAAATGACTGGGGAGAGAGGGGGGAAAGCGAAAATCTCCACTTCTGAAAAATAGTCAGAACACATAGTCAGATGAAGAGAGAGCAGCTGGAGTAGCAGTGTTCAATGGGGTGATCCATGTCTCCGTCATGGCTTAGAACTCTTCCACAGCAACTATCCTTTAACCTGTAGCATGGCGGAACGCTTCCACAGCAACTATTCTTTAGCCTGTTTGGTGGAACTCATCCAGAGAGACACTTTGGGTTTGGGTTAAGTTTAGGAGTTAGGTTAAAGGCTTAAGGTTAGGGTTAGGTGAAGGGGTTAGCTAAAACGGTTAAGGTTAGGGGAAGGGTTAGCTAACATGCTAAGTAATTGAAAAGTATTAAAAATGGGTAAAAGTTCCTAATTAGCTAAAGTTGTCCATGATGAGATTTGAACTCGCAACCTTTGGGTTGCTAGACATTCCCATTAAACGCCAACCCATCCACCCTGACCAACAACCTTCCTTTCATTTTTGCCTTAAGTAACCATCTGTCTTATGTAACCATACCTAATGTAAAATATCATACTAAATGGAGTGTGATATATTTACGTACAGAATAATACGAAATGCTCTGAGACCAGGTAGCTAGCTAGCTACAGTTACCCATAGCTAGCTAGCTAGTTTTATAGTTTGGTCATTTATTCCAATACATTTCAGACTTCCCCAAAATAAGTTTATGAAACTAGCTACGTTTTATAGGCTCCTCACTACGAGACTAAGCCAATTTGCCAACGCTAAAATCAATGTTGTCTATGTATATTCTTTAGCAAGCTAGCATCATCATTTTGTCTGACATGCCGAAAATGCAGCCGTGATGATAAAACTTGACACTTCGCGGCCACCGGAGTATGACACGTGACTACAGTTTACATTGAATTGTGGGTCAAATCATCCCCACAAGTGATCATCCCCACAAATCGAGGGCCGAGGGGGCAACGTTACTGAATTGGACCTCCACTTAAGACGGCAATCAAACTGCATCCGGTTTCGACTGGGATTCCCCCTAGGGAAAGTGGTTAGCGCGAGGACTGTGGGGTTTAAAATAATGTGTTTGGACTGCAGCCCTGGACTTTGAAGACCTGATATAAAATCAATGCAAACCCCTTCCCAGTTTCTACCATGCTCAGCAGATGCAATTGTACACACAATCAATAAACCTGATGGACTGTCACTAAGTTGGTATTGTCTTCAGATGTTCACAGTTCTCTCTCTCGGAACGTTTTCTAGTCTGGTTTAATGGTGATGATTCGATTTACATCCGGAACGATTCTTGAGAGATCTATTAGTATAGTTTGTCTACAGTTGTAGTTAATTTGATGTAAGCTGAACAAGCTTATCTTTTTCCTGCCAAGGTGTGTTTGTGTTTATCTGCTGTCTCTCTAGAAATGTGCATTTGTTTACATTTATTTATTATTTATTAAACTAGGCATGTCAGTTAAGAACAAATTCTTATTTACAATGACGGCCTACCCCGGCCAAACCCGGACGACACTGGGCCAATTGTGCGCCGCCCTATGGGACTCCCCAATCACGGCCGGGTTGTGATACAGCCTGGAATCGAACCAGTGGGTCTGTAGCGACGCCACTAGCACTGAGATGCAGTGCCTTAGACCGCTGCGCCACTCGGGAGCCCGATCACACGTACTCAAAACAGACAGACACAGACACAGTCAAACACCCACACACACACAGACAAACACCCACACACACACAGACAAACACACACACACACACACACAGACAAACACCCCCCCACACACACACAGACAAACACCCACACACACACACACAGACAAACACCCACACACACACAGACAAACACCCACACACACACAGACAAACACCCACACACACACAGACAAACACCCACACACACACAGACAAACACCCACACACACACACAGACAAACACCCACACACACACAGCCAGTGTTGTGTTGCTCTCTGTAACTGCTGTCTGCTGCCAGGACCAGAAGACTGGTTTTAGATAGCGAGTGACTCAGCAGTCAGAACCGAATCTCTCCGTTGAAGTTTCACACCAACTGTGTCTCTTACTGAACCTCTTTCCCAGCTGTGTTTGACAGCACATATCATCTTTATTCTCTGACATGTTGTGGCCTGGAAAAACACATGTATACATTTGTCTGTTTTTACTAGGCAGTAATGAAATTGAACTATAGTCTCCTTTTAGAAGACCGTATATATATATATATAACACAATAAAACATCACTGAAGTTGCTGTTTCCTGTTCCTGAGGGATAAGTCCCCACACGTAGATGTGTCTCAAATAAAGGGTACCCTATAAAGGGTATAGGGTACCATTTGGGATGCTGAAGTGTGTATCCGGAGACAGATTTGTCCCCTTTTAGAACACTGGCGTATAAATAAAACATATTAAAACTTCACTCAGTGTTTTTTTCCCAGCTGCCCTGAAGACTGTTCTGAGAGCAAGGAGAAACTGTCTGTCTGGGGGTTTAGGGCTTTAGATCTGGGTCTGCATCCTAAATGGTACCCTATTCCCTTTATAGTGCACTACTTTTTAACTCTGGTGCACTATGTACACTACATGACCAAAAGTATGTGGACCCCATGCTCGTCGAACATCTCATTCTAAAATCATGGGCGTTGATATGGAGTTGGTCCCCCCCTTTGCTGCTATAACAGCCTCTATTCTTCTGGGAAGGCTTTCCAACTTGATGTTGGAACATTGCTGCGGGGACTTGCTTCCATTCAGCCAAAAGAGCATTAATGAGGTTGGGCACTGATTTTGGGGCGATTAGGCTTGGCTCGCAGTCGGCGTTCCAATTCATCCCAAAGGTATCGATGGGGTTGAGGTCAGGGCTCTGTGCAGGCCAGTCAAGTTCTTCCACACCGATCTCGACAAACCATTTCTGTATGGACCTCGCTTTTTGCACGGGGGCATTGTCATGCTGAAACAGGAAAGGACCTTCCCCAAACTGTTGCCACAAAGTTAAAAGCACAGAATCATCTAGAATGTCATTCTATGCTGTAGCGTTAAGATTTCCCTTCACTGGAATTAAGGAGCCTGAACCATGTAAAACAGCCCCAGACCATTATTCCTCCTCCACCAAACTTTACAGATGGCACTATGCATTGGGGCAGGTAGCATTCTCCTGACATCCGCCAAACCCAGATTAGTCCGTCGGACTGCCAGATGGTGAAGTGTGATTCATCACTCCAGAGTCCACTGCTCCAGAGTCCAATGGCGGCGAGCTTTACACCACTCCAGCCGATGCTTGGCATTGCACATGGTGATCTTAGGCTTGTGTGCGGCTGCTCGGCCATGGAAACCATTTCATGAAGCTCCCAACGAACAGTTATTGTGCTGATGTTGCTTCCAGAGGCAGTTTGGAACTCTGTAGTGAGTGTTGCAACCGAGGACAGATGATTTGTACGCACTACGTGCTTCAGCACTCAGCGGTCCCGTTCTGTGAGCTTGTGTGGCCTACCACTTCGCGGCTGAGCCGTTGTTGCTCCTAGATGTTTCCACGTCACAATAACAGCACTTACAGTTGACCTTGGCAGCTCTAGCAGGGCAGAAATTTGACAAACTGACTTGTTGGAAATGTACCATCCTATGACGGTGCCACGTTGAAAGTCACTGAGCTCTTCAGTAAGGCCATTCTACTACCAATGTTTGTCTATGGAGATTGCATGGCTTTGTGCTCGATTTTATACACCTGTCATCAACGGGTGTGGCTGAAATAGCCGAATCCACCAATTTGAAGATGTGTCCACATACTTTTGGCCATGTAGTGTAGGTAATTGGGTGTGATTTGTGACTCATCCTCTCTTCTGAAGGCCTCTCTTTAATCTCTGACATGTTGTGTCTTGGAAAAGCACATGTATACATTTTAATGTTTTTATATTTTTACTAGGCAGTAATGAAATGTAACTATAGTCTTGTTTTACCACGTTGATTCTTAGGCTTTACAAATTCCACAACAACACCCTATTCAAATTCAAAATTCCCACACATCCATACATACTGTACTCTCTGGTATTAAAACGCCGGCTTTATCATTGTTAGATTTAATGTATGGAATGTATAGGTTAGGCCCCCAAGAAGAACAGGCTTTACGTCTCTGGGCATATGCCTCGGATGCATAAACATATTCTATAGAACAAAACGTTTAGATGCGTTGGTGGGAATCCCTCCACAGCTGTATAGATGTACAGTATCTCATCAGAATGAATGCCTGTAAGATGTATGTGATTGAATGGGATAACGGGAAAAATCTTTCTGCTTTCGCTGTAACAAAGAATCCCTGAAAAGTTTCTGTTATGTTGTGGGGGAAACCAGATTAAAAAAGGCTTTTTAAAGCACAACGGTAGCTTGGTCGGTCGGTTTGAAGCTCTGATAAAAGAAAGACTTGTGACATTACATTAAGGAGGTGGGTTGTAACTTAATTGTGTGGTGGAGATAGGACTAAGAGGGGGACAGAACAGATTAGGCTATTTTGGGAAGGAGGTGGAGGTTGAATTTCTCTCTCTCTCTCTCTCTCTCTCTCTCTCTCTCTCTCTCTCTCTCTCTCTCTCTCTCTCTCTCTCTCTCTCTCTCTCTCTCTCTCTCTCTCTCTCCCCCCTCCCTGCATCCCACTTTTTTCCACATTTTGTTGTGTTACAGCCTTAATTTAAAATGGATTACATTGAGATTTGTGTCACACACAATATCCCATAATGTCAAAGTGGAATTATATATTTAGCACAGGAGGCTGCTGAGGGGAGGACAGCTCATAATAATGGCTGAAACGGAGCTAATGGAATGGCGTCAAACACATGGATACCATATGTTTGATACCATTTCACCCATCCCACTCCAGAAATTACTACAAGCCCGACCTCCCCAATTAAGGTACCACCAACCCCCTGTGTTCTTTAAACGTTTACAAATTAATAAAAAAATGAAAAGCTGAAATGTCTTCAGTCCATTCAACTTTTATGTTATGGCAAGCCTAACTAAGTTCAGGAGTACAAGTCACATAATAAGTTGCATGGACTCACTCTGTGTTCAATAATAGTGTTTAACACGATTTTTAAATGACTACATCATCTCTGTACCCCACACATACAATTATCTGTAAGGTCCCTCAGTCGAGCAGTGAATTTCAAGCACAGATTCAACCACAAAGACCAGGGAGGTATTCCAATTGTTTGCAAGGAATATTGGTAGAAAATACATTTAAAAAATAAAACAGACATTGAATATCCCTTGAAGCATGGTGAAGTTATTAATTACACTTTTGATCACTACAAAGATACAAGTGCTCTTTCTAACTCAGTTGCCGGAGAGGAAGGAAACCGCTCAAGGATTTCACCATGAGGCAAATGGTGATTTTAAAACAGTTACAGAGTTTTATGGCTGTGAAAGGAGATAACTGAGGATGGATCAACAACATTGTAGTTATTCCACAATACTAACAGAAATGACAGAGTGAAAGGAAGCCTGTACAGAATACAAATATTCCAAAACATGCATCCTGTTTGCAATAAGGCACTAAAGTAACACTGCCAAAAATGTGGCAAAGAAATTAACTTTTTTGTCCTGAATACAAAGCGTTATGTTTGGGGTAAAAACAACACAACACATCACTGAGTACCACTCTTCATATTTTTTAAGCATGGTGGTGGCTGCATCATGTTATGGGTATGCTTGTCATCGGCAAGAACTATGGAGATTTTTTGTTGTCGATAACACAGGCAAAATCCTAAAGAAAAACTTGGTTCAGTCTGTAAATTCACCTTTCAGCAGGACAATTACCTAAAACACAAGGCCAAATATACACTGGAGTTGTCAGCGTCTGGGAGTGGAGAAGTGGAGAAACAGAATCAGGCGCAGGACACAGAACTGAGAAATGAATGACTTTACTAGACTCAAAGTAAACCACAGCAAACCCTCCACGCAGGGAAGAGCAAAAACAACAGCTCAACAGACGACGTAACAACGAACAATCACGCACAAACCCAGGAGGGAAAACACAGGTAATATAGGGAACCTAATAAGACTAATGAGTAACAGGTGGGAATAATAAAGACAGGACTAGTGTGACACAGAAACATCGATCGGTGGCAGCTAGTACTCCGGTGACGGCGAACGCCGAAGCCTGCCCGAGCAAGAAGGAGCTGTATCCGTGACAGGAGTTTGTTAGGCCTACTGCTGCTAGGTAGCTCTCTCTCTGCTCTCCCCCTCCCCTCTGTCTGTCCTTGATTGCAGGAGTGAAGTCTGGTGTGCGGGAGTCAGGGTTCCAGCTGCAGCTCATTCACCATAATCACCTCAGCCTTTAAGACCCGGTCAAACTTTCCACTCATCGTCAGATCATAGTCAAGACAACCATGTTAGTCTCGCTGCCGACTCAACCTGTCTGTTTTCGCTCTTGTGTTTTTTGGACTGTTTATTTACTTTTTCTCCTGTGCCACAGATATTTGGAACCTGACTCCTGCCTCCGCTTCACTCCTGCCACCACCATCCTGCTCTCCACTATCGGGCCTCTCCTTTGGACTCACCACGGACACTAGGACATTACGGTACCACACCTGCCCTGACCTGGATCTGTACCCTCCCTGTAACCTGGACTTGCTCTTCCCCATTTATTGGAAACCTGGACTATTGAACATTATAATAAACCTGTTAAAACTTCTCTGGCTTGGTGTACTTGTCTGCATTTGGGTTCTATCCAGTTAAATCATAACAGTATGATCTGACCAACATGAACCCAGCAGACAGTAGCTCGGATACCACCCCAGAGTGCACTCAAATTTGGACTGCCATAGCCAATCAGGGCATTCTACTTGGCCAACATGATACCCTGTTTAAGACGATTGCTGAGGACAGTCAGGTGCTGCTTAATCAGGTTCAATTACTCACCAATCAAGTGTCTGTCCTTACTACCCCTTCAGCCCAGATCAGAGAGCCTTTTGTTCCCTGCTCCAGAGCGCTATGACGGGAACATGGGAACCTGTGGCGATTTTTTGACTCAATGCTCGTTAGTGTTTGAACAACAGCCCCTCACCTACGCCTCAGAAAGAGCCCGTATTGCCTACCTTATCAACTCTACTAGCGGTTCCGCTCGTGCCTGGGGATCCGCGGTCTGGGAGAGTCAGTCGGACATTGCAACGCTTACGTGGCCTTCACCACGGAGATGAGAATTTTTGACCACCCCGTCACGAGGCAAGGAGGCTGCGAAAGCGGTTGTTTTCTCTTCGGCAGGGGGCTCGTAGTGTGGCGGAGATGGCAGTGGAGTTTCGGACTTTAGCAGCAGTGAGTGGTTGGAATGACGAGGCATTACAAGGAGTGTTCATCAATGCTTTGTCTGAGACTTTAAAAGATGAATTGGTGTCATATGATGAATCGCCTACGCTGGATAATCTTATTTCACTCACTATCAGGTTGGATAATCGGATTCGGGGGCGCCGCCGGGAGAGGAGTGTTAGTTCCAAGCAACCTGTCTGTCATCAACAAACTCCTCCCTGCATCGTCCCTACGGAGAGCCGTGTCTTCCCAGTCGATACGAGGAGCACTGAACCCGAAGCCATGGAGGTGGGTGGTGCACGGTTGTCCTCAGAGGAGCGTGCACGTCGTATTCAGGCTCGGGGTCTGCCTGTATTGTGGAGAAGCTGGTCATTTCGTTCCTTCCTGCCCAGTTCGTCCGGGAAAAGGGCCGGCTCATCATTTATGGGAGAAGTTTTGGTGAGCCGAGCAGCGGATTCTTCCTCTTCTCCCGCATTCTGCTCCAGGCATCCCTCCAGTGGCAGTCCCAGAATTTCTCTGTTAGTGCGCTGATTGACTCTGGTGCCGACGAAAGCTTTTTGGATAGAGAGTGGGCTCAACAAATGGATTTGGAGACTGTTCCTATGGACTGTCCGCTGCAGGCTAAGGGTCTAAATGGACAATTGTTGACCCGCATTACCCATCAGACTGTTCCTGTTTGTCTTAGAGTGTCGGGAAATCATCAGGAGAACATTCAATTCCATATTATCGACTGCCCACAGACTCCCCTGGTCCTTGGTATCCCCCTGGCTCATAAAAACACAATCCACACATTGATTGGGTGACAGGTAGCATTGTTTCATGGAGCACATTTTGTCATGTGAATTGTTTGTGTTCTGCTCAGACTCCTGCCAGTACTGTGCCTCAACCTCCACTGGAGTCCATGGATCTTTCTGCTGTTCTGACGTGTATCATGACCTGGCATCCGTTTTCTGCAAACACAGAGCTACTTCTCTTCCTCCTCACCGGCCTTACGACTCGCCATTGACCTCCAGCCAGGAGCCCCGCTCCCCAGCAGTCGCCTGTACAATCTCTCCCGGCCGGAGACGGAGGCTATGGAGAACTACATTCGGACTCCTTGGCGGCAGGTATTATGCGTCCTTCCTCGTCACCTGTAGGAGCGGGATTCTTTTTTTGTTGCTAAGAAGGATAAGACCCTCAGACCCTGTATTGATTACCGTGGACTTAACAACATCACCATTAAGAACAAGTATTCTCTGCCTTTGATTAATTCTGCTTTTCCCCTCCTTCATGGTGCTACCATCTTTACGAAACTGGATCTCGAAATCGTATCACCTGGTGCGCATTCGTAAGGGTGATGAATGGAAGACTGCCTTCAACACACCCTTGGGACATTTGAGTATCGGGTTATGCCTTTTGGGTTGTCTAATGCCCCTGCTGTTTTTCAGGCACTAGTCAATGATGTCCTTCGGGACATGTTGAATCGGTTTGTTTTTGTCTATCTGGATGATATCTTGATTTTCTCAGAGTCCTCCCAGGAACATGAACTGCATGTCGCCAGGTGTTGCAAAGGTTGTTGGAGAACAAACTGTTTGTGAAGATGGAAAATGTGAATTTCATGTGTCTGAGACCTCTTTTTTGGGTTACATCATAGCTCCGGGGGCTGCGGATGGACCCAGCTAAGATCTCTGCTGTCACGGACTGGCCAGCTCCCTCTACCCGCAAACAACTTCAACGATTCCTGGGGTTTGCGAACTTCTATAGGAGGTTCATCAAGGACTACAGCCGCATTGCGGCGCCACTCACCGCTCTCACCTCCATCTCACGACCGTTCGCTTGGAATGAAGGGGCCGAATCAGCGTTCGAAGAACTGAAACATCGCTTCGCCTCGGCTCCCATTCTGATGCAGCCGGACCCCGACCGCCAGTTTGTCGTGGAGGTGGATGCATCCGACACTGGGGTAGGTGCAGTGTTGTCACAACGTTCTCCTGAAGATAACAAACTGCATCCCTGTGCTTTTCTCTCAAGGAAACTTTCTCAGGCAGAGAGGAATTATGATGTTGAAATCGTGAACTGCTCGCCGTTAAGCTGGCTCTCGAGGAGTGGCGACATTGGTTGGAGGGGGCGGAACAATCCTCCATCGTTTGGACGGATCATAAGAATCTGGCTTACCTCCAGTCGCGAAGCAGCTCAACCCCCGTCCAAGCCAGGTGGGCACTATTTTTTTGGGAGATTCAATTTTTTCTCTGTCTTACCGTCCTGGGTCACGCAACGCTCAAGCCTGACGCCCTGTCTCGTGTTCATTCGGCTGTTGATACTGGTAGTAACCCTGAACCCATTTTGCCTCCTACCTGCAGTATTGCAGTCATCACATGTGACATCGAAGGGATTGTTAGACAGGCTCAACATCATCAAGCTGACCCTGGGAGGGGTCCTCCTAACCGGATGTTTGTCCCTGAGTCTGCTCGCTCCCAGGTACTTCAGTGGGCTCACTCGTCTCCCCTTACCTGTCACCCTGGAGTTTCGCGGACCCTTGACTTTGTGCGGCGGGTTCTGGTGGGCCACGATGGAGGCGGACACTCGAGCCTTCATTGCTGCTTGTACGGTATGTGCATGAAGTAAAAACTCCACCCAGGCCAGCGCTGGTCATCTACGACCTCTACCTATACCCAGCCGGCCCTGGTCGCATATCGCTATGGATTTTGTCACTGGACTTCCCCCCTCATCTGGTAAGACTGTCATTCTTACGGTGATTGATCGTTTTTCTAAGTTCGCTCATTTTTGGCCCTACCTAAACTGCCCACTGCCAGAGAGACGGCTGATATTTTGGTTGAACATGTGTTCCGCTCTCATGGTCTACCCACGGATATTGTCTCTGACAGGGGTCCCCAGTTTGTCTCCCAGGTGTGGAAAGCTTTCTGTAAAGCTTTGGGCATTACATCCAGCCTGTCCTCTGGATATCACCCCCAGACCAACGGGCAAGCCGAGAGCGAACCAGGAGATGGAGACCGCACTTCGCTGTGTCACTGGGTCTAACCCTGGGTCATGGAGCTCCATGCTCCCCTGGGTGGAATATGCTCATAACACCTTGACTAACGCTTCCTCTGGTTTGTCTCCTTTTCTGTGTGCTCTGGGTTATCAACCTCCCTGTTCCCTTCCCAAGAGAGGGAACTTGCGGTACCCTCGGTGCAGTCCCACATGCGCCGCTGCTGCAAGGTCTGGAGGAAGGCCAGGGTAGCTCTGTCCCGAGCTTCGGCGTACATGCAGAGGCAAGCCAACCGTCACCGGTCCCAGGCTCCCGGTTACTCTCCTGGTCAAGAGGTATGGCTGAAGTCACGGGACCTTCCATTGAAGGTGGAGTCGAAGAAGATGGCGCCTCGTTTTATAGGACCGTTCAAGATACTGTCTATTGTTAACCCCTGCGCGGTTAAGCTACAGCTTCCTGCCTCCCTACGGGTTCATTCCACCTTTCATGTTTCCCAGATTAAGCCTGTGTCGGTTAGCCCTTTGTGCCCGCCCTCTCGTCCCCCCTTCTCCGCCCAAGATCGTGGGTGGGGGTCCGGTCTACACTGTCCGGCGACTTCTGGATGTTCGCCGCCGGGTCGTGGTTTCCAGTACCTGGTGGATTGGGAGGGTTATGGTCCTGAGGGAACGTTCCTGGGTGCCCAGGAGCTTCATTGTGGATCCTGCTCTGTTCGTGAGTTTCATAGGTTACATCCTGATAAACCCTGTCGGCCGCCAGGTGGCGTCCGTAGAGGGGGTACTGTTAGGCCTACTGCTGCTAGGTAGCTCTCTCTCTGCTCTCCCCCTCCCCCTCTGTCTGTCCTTGATTGCAGGAGTGAAGTCTGGTGTGCGGGAGTCAGGGTTCCAGCTGCAGCTCATTCACCATAATCACCTCAGCCTTTAAGACCCGGTCAAACTTTCCACTCATCGTCAGATCATAGTCAAGACAACCATGTTAGTCTCGCTGCCGACTCAACCTGTCTGTTTTCGCTCTTGTGTTTTTTGGACTGTTTATTTACTTTTTCTCCTGTGCCACAGATATTTGGAACCCTGACTCCTGCCTCCGCTTCACTCCTGCCACCACCATCCTGCTCTCCACTATCGGGCCTCTCCTTTGGACTCCACCACGGACACTAGGACATTACGGTACCACACCTGCCCTGACCTGGATCTGTACCCTCCCTGTAACCTGGACTTGCTCTTCCCCATTTATTGGAAACCTGGACTATTGAACATTATAATAAACCTGTTAAAACTTCTCTGGCTTGGTGTACTTGTCTGCATTTGGGTTCTATCCAGTTAAATCATAACAGAGTTAGCTTAAAAAGACAACAATGAATGTTCCTCAGTTGCCTAGTTACATTTTTTTTTATTTAAATCGGCATGAAACTCTATGTCAAGATTTGAAAATGGCGGTTCTAGCAATGATCAACAACAAACTTGAAAGAGTTTTGAAGAAATGTTTAAAGAATAATTGACAAATATTGTACAATCCAGGTGTACAAAGCTCCTTAGAGACTTACCAAGAAAGACTCACAGCTGTAATCGCTTCCAAAGGTGATTCTAAAATGTATTGACTCAGGGGGTTGAATACTAATCAAGATATATTAGTGTGTTATTTTCCATAAATGTTTTACAAATGTTAGAATTTTTCTTTCACTTTGACATTACAAAGTACTTTGTGTAGATTGTTGACATAAAATGACAATTAAATCCATTTTAATCGCACTTAGTAACACAACATAATGTGGAAAAAGTCAAGGGGTGTGAATACTTTCTGAAGGTGTACTTTCTGTATACCAGAGAATAAACTGATCGCCTGAAAAGTAAACAACACATGAAAAACAGTCTCACTATATCTCTTCGTAGTGCTAGGCTGTCATCATGTATTCTCAGGGCAGTACATGTAGAACACCCACAGATTCAAAACAACTACGAGTTAAGGCCACCTGTAGCTATGGTTACCACATTACCACACTATATAGATCATGTACGGATAACGAGGATGCG
The DNA here is from genome assembly GCF_020615455.1 of Coregonus clupeaformis. NCBI lineage: Eukaryota > Metazoa > Chordata > Actinopteri > Salmoniformes > Salmonidae > Coregonus > Coregonus clupeaformis. The sequence continues at coordinate 82,557 of NW_025535415.1, read as the reverse complement.
GTCCAGGAAGTAAACAAGGAAAAATACGTTTAACTGTGTTGTAAACACCGCAAACATTAACGACCACTCACACAGGAAGCTCAGAGTGATTGGATTGGCTCAGGACATCCAGGGGGTCGCCACGGCAGCCAGCAGGCTGTAGATTTATAGGAAGTAACGTCCTGGTTGTTTACATCATTCACATTAGTCAACAGCTCGATCAAATATCAGTCAAAAATGAAATGTTGAAAGAGCTAGACACGGACACTGAGAAATTAACAGATGGGTTGATTTTGACTATGTCTCCTTCAGCTCTTTCACTTCTGCTGATCATGCAGAATGGTACCCAGCCTTTCCTAATGGTACCCAGCCTGAGTCAGCCAAACTAGCATCAGCTTTAATCATGTACAGCACCTGATAGACTACCACACCATCACTGCTTAAATCATGAAATAGAGCACACTTTTAATAATGCCAGCACTCTATTAATGGAGCCACAAAAAACACGGGACACCTTGGGATAGGAATCTCCATGATTGGCTGTATAGAGCAGCCATCTTTCAAATTCAGTTCACCAGTCCAATAGACTGAGAGGATAGAGAGCTAATGAAGCCATTGGTCCCAGACCCATCATTTACAGCCACAGCCATCAGCATGGCCCATATGGCAGGTAGCCTAGCACTTCAGAGCATTGTCGAATCCCTGAGCTGACTAGGTGAAAGATCTGTCTATGTGCCCCCTTGAGCAAGGCACTTATTACACTAATTGCTCCTCTAAGTCGCTCTGGATAAGAGCGTCCGCTAATTGACTAAAATGTCAACTGTGATAACCAATCTGAAGTGTTTTAGGGTGTGTGTCAGAATCCTGATTAGCCACCCTGGGTTGAGATTACAGTTGCATAAATTCACAGCAGCGAGAGGAAGAGAGAGAGAGGGACCCAGACTATCTATAATGAATTGAGAGAGAGAGAGAGACACGGACCGTGTCAATAATGAATTGAATGGTGGTAGAAAATAAACTAAGATAGAGACCGTGGGCACCCCCGGGGGATCCTGAAGGCTATAGGCACTTAACTGGTCTCACCAGCCTACTGTACTACAGACCTTTCAAATACTTTCAAATACTTTAAGAATTTGCTTTACTTCATGTTTTGCCTAGAGTGCCAGATGGGTGGGGTTTGCAGTTTTACAACTATTCCATTGGTTCCATTGCTAGCTCAATCAAGCCCAGCTAATGTACTTTAAAATATTTAAAATAGCATTTCAATCCAGTTCCACACCTCATTCTGTAAATACCTCATTCTGTATCTACCTCATTCTGTATCTACCTCATGATGTATCTACCTCATTCTGTATCTGCCTCATTCTGCCTCATTTTGTATCTACCTCATTTTAAATCTGCCTCATTCTCTATCTGCCTCATTCTGTATCTGCCTCATTCTGCCTCATTCTGTATCTACCTCATTTTATATCTGCCTCATTCTGTATCTACCTCATTCTGTATCTACCTCATTCTGTATCTACCTTATTCTGTATCAGCCTCATTCTGTATCTGCCTCATTCTGCCTCATTCTGTATCTGCCTCATTCTGCCTCATTCTGTATCTGCCTCATTCTGTATCTGCCTCATTCTGTATATACCTCATTCTGTATCTACCTCATTCTGTATCTACCTAATTCTGTATCTACCTCATTCTGTATCTGCCTCATTCTGCCTCATTTTGTATCTACCTCATTGTGTATCTACCTCATTATGTATCTACCTCATTCTGTATCTGCCTCATTCTGTATCTACCTTATTCTGTATCTACCTCATTCTGTATCTGCCTCATTCTGCCTCATTCTGTATCTACCTCATTTTAAATCTGCCTCATTCTCTATCTGCCTCATTCTGTATCTACCTCATTCTGTATCTACCTCATTCTGTATCTACCCCATTCTGTATCTACCTAATTCTGTATCTACCTCATTCTGTATCTGCCTCATTCTGCCTCATTTTGTATCTACCTCATTTTAAATCTGCCTCATTCTCTATCTGCCTCATTCTGTATCTGCCTCATTCTGCCTCATTCTGTATCTACCTCATTTTATATCTGCCTCATTCTGTATCTACCTCATTCTGTATCTACCTCTTTCTGTATCTACCTCATTCTGTATCTACCTTATTCTGTATCTACCTCATTCTGTATCTACCTCATTCTGTATCTACCTTATTCTGTATCAGCCTCATTCTGTATCTGCCTCATTCTGCCTCATTCTGTATCTGCCTCATTCTGCCTCATTCTGTATCTGCCTCATTCTGTATCTGCCTCATTCTGTATATACCTCATTCTGTATCTACCTCATTCTGTATCTACCTAATTCTGTATCTACCTCATTCTGTATCTGCCTCATTCTGCCTCATTTTGTATCTACCTCATTTTAAATCTGCCGCATTCTCTATCTGCCTCATTCTGTATCTGCCTCATTCTGCCTCATTCTGTATCTAACTCATTTTATATCTGCCTCATTCTGTATCTACCTCATTCTGTATCTACCTCATTCTGTATCTACCTTATTCTGTATCTACCTCATTCTGTATCTACAGTGGGAAAAAAAGTATTTAGTCAGCCACCAATTGTGCAAGTTCTCCATCTTAAAAAGATGAGAGAGGCCTGTAATTTTCATCATAGGTACACGTCTGTGACACTCTGGCTCCATGGACTTTGATTATTGAGCCAGGGTTGTTCATTTTCTTTTGGGTGTATTTCTATGTTGGTTTCTAGGTGTTCATTTCTATGTTGTGGTGGTTATTATTCATGTGACTCCCAATCGGAGTAGCAGTGACAGCTGTCGGCTCGTTATCTCTGATTGGAAACCATATTTAAACTGTTGTGGTTTCACTGTGTGTTTGTGGGTTTTGTTCCATGTACAGAATTTTGTCACTGTGGACTTCACTATCGTCATTCGTTTATTTGTTTTCGTGGTTGCTTTGATTAAATAAAGTCATCATGTTCACTCAACGCCTGAGTTTGGTCCGCTTCCTCAGACATCGTGACAGAAAAACCCACCATAGAAGGACCAAGCAGCGTGTCCAGAGCAAGACAGCTGGACATGGGAGGAAGCGCCTGGTAAGGAGATCGAGAGGCTGGCGATGGCCCAGGTGGGCAAATCGTGGTCCTGGGAGGACATGCTCGGGGGCAAGGGACCTTGGGGAAGATCAAGGCCCTGGCGAGAGGAGCAACGGCGTCAGCAGGGCCATCATCGTTGGAAGGACGAGAGGCAACCCCAAAAAGTTTTTGGGGGGCACATGGCTTAGGGCGGCTGGGCAGCAGGAGGCTGCTACAGGAAGACGTGGAGAGAAGGCTATCGGATTACGGGGAGCCATTGGCGAGTAGAGGAAGGGAAGTTGTTGCTGCACGGCGTGAGAGACTGATGTGTGTTACCAGTCGTCCGCCCGTTCCTGATCCCCAGTTAAAGCCAGTGGTGTGTTTCCCAGTACGACCGGCCTGTTCCTACTCACGCATCAAGCCCACGGTGTGCGTCGCCAGCCCAGCCCGGCCTGTTCCTGCTCCACGCACAGAACCTACGGTGTGCGTCGCCAGCCCAGCCCGGCCTGTTCCTGCTCCACGCACCAAGGATCCGGTGTGCGTCGACAGCCCTGCCCGGCCTGTTCCTGCTCCACGCACCAAGGATACGGTGTGCGTCGACAGCCCTGCCCGGCCTGTTCCTGCTCCACGCACCAAGCCCACGGTGTGCGTCGCCAGCCCAGCCCGGCCTGTTCCTGCTCCACGCACAGAACCTACGGTGTGCGTCGCCAGCCCAGCCCGGCCTGTTCCTGCTCCACGCACCGATACGGTGTGCGTCGACAGCCCTGCCCGGCCTGTTCCTGCTCCACGCACCAACTGACGGTCGCGTCGCCAGCCGGTCCCGGCCTGTTCCTGCCACCGCACCAAGTCTCGGTGCGCGTCGCCAGCCCGGTCCGGCCTGTTCCTTCTCCCGCACTAGCCCTGAGATCGTGTCCTCAGCCCGTACCTCCAGTTCCGGCACTACGCGCCAGGCCTAGTGCGCCTCACGGCCGAGTCTCCTCTGCGGCGCCTGACTGCCCGTCTGCCACGGCGCCTGGAACTGCCCGTCTGCCCAACGGCGCCTGAACTGCCCGTCTGCCCAACGGCACCTGGACTGCCCCGTCTGCCCAACGGCGCCTGAACTGCCCGTCTGCCCAACGGCGCTCGAACTGCCCCGTCTGCCCAACGGGCGCTAAAGCCGCCCGTCTGTACTGAACCTGCAAAGCCACCCCGTCTGCCATGAGCCTTCGAGCCGTCCGCCAGACCGGAGCCGCTAGAGCCTTCCGCCGACAGGAGCCGCTAGAGCCTTCCGCCAGACAGGATCAGCCAGAGCCTTCCAGCCAGACAGGATCAGCCAGAGCCTTCCGCCAGACAGGATCAGCCAGAGCCTTCCGCCAGACAGGATCAGCCAGAGCCTTCCGCCAGACAGGATCAGCCAGAGCCTTCCCGCCAGACAGGATCAGCCAGATCCGTCAGCCAGCCATGAGCAGCCAGATCCGTCAGCCAAAGCCATGAGCAGCCAGGTCCGTCAGCCAGCCGGCGAGCAGCCAGATCCGTCAGCCAGCCGCGAGCAGCCAGATCCGTCAGCCAGCCATGAGCCGTCCAGCCAGGATCCGCCAGAGCCGTCCGGCCAGGAGTCCGCCAGAGCCGTCCAGCAAGGGATCCGCCAGAGCCGTCCAGCCAGGATCCGCCAGAGCCAGCCAGCCAGGAGATCCGCCATTCCAGTCGGTGCTGCCCCTTGTCGGTGCTACCCCTTAGTCGGTGCTGCCCCTTAGCCGGTGCTTCCCCTGTCGGTGCTGCCCCTGAGTCCGGTGATGCCTCTTAGTCCAGTGCTGCCCCTTAATCCTGTGGGGTTTAGTTGGGGGGTGGTCATTTGGAGGAGGCTACGTGAAGCGGGTAGTGACTATGGTGGGGTGGGACCACGACCAGTGCCAGAGCCGCCACCATGGACAGACGCCCACCCAGACCCTCCCCTAGACTGTATGCTGGTGCGCCGAGTTCGCACCTTTAGGGGTACTATGACACTCTGGCTCCATGGACTTTGATTATTGAGCCGGGGTTGTTCATTTTCTTTTGGGTGTATTTCTATGTTGGTTTCTAGGTGTTCATTTCTATGTTGTGGTGGTTATTATTCATGTGACTCCCAATCGGAGGTAGCAGTGACAGCTGTCGGCTCGTTATCTCTGATTGGGAGCCATATTTAAACTGTTGTGGTTTCACTGTGTGTTTGTGGGTTTTTGTTCCATGTACAGTATTTTGTCACTGTGGACTTCACTATCGTCATTCGTTTATTTGTTTTCGTGGTTGCTTTGATTAAATAAAGTCATCATGTTCACTCAACGCGCTGCGTATTGGTCCGCTTCCTCAGACGATCGTGACAACGTCAACTATGACAGACAAATTGAGAAATAAAATCCAGAAAATCACATTGTAGGATTTTTAATTAATTTATCTGCAAATTATGGTGGAAAATAAGTATTTGGTCAACTACAAACAAGCAAGATTTCTGGCTCTCACAGACCTGTAACTTCTTCTTTAAGAGGCTCCTCTGTCCTCCACTCGTTACCTGTATTAATGGCACCTGTTTGAACTTGTTATCAGTATGAAAGACACCTGTCCACAACCTCAAACAGTCACACTCCAAACTCCACTATGGCCAAGACCAAAGAGCTATCAAAGGACACCAGAAACAAAATTGTAGACCTGCACCAGGCTGGGAAGACCCTGAATCTGCAATAGGTAAGCAGCTTGGTTTGAAAAAATCAACTGTGGGAGCAATTATTAGGAATTGGAAGACATACAAGACCACTGATAATCTCCCTCGATCTGGGGCTCCACGCAAAGATCTCACCTTGTGGGGTCAAAATGATCACAAGAACGGTGAGCAAAAATCCCAGAATCACACGGGGGACCTAGTGAATGACCTGCAGAGAGCTGGGACCAAAAGTAACAAAGCCTACCATCAGTAACACACTACCCGCCAGGGACTCAAATCCTGCAGGTGCCAGACGTGTCCCGCTTAAGCCAGTACATGTCCAGGCCCCGTCTGAAGTTTGCTAGAGTGCATTTGGATGATCCAGAAGAGGATTGGGGAGAATGTCATATGGTCAGATGAAACCAAAATATAACTTTTGGTAAAAAACTCAACTCGTCGTGTTTGGAGGACAAAAGAATGCTGAGTTGCATCCAAAGAACACCATACCTACTGTGAAGCATGGGGGTGGAAACAACATGCTTTGGGGCTGTTTTTCTGCAAAGGGACCAGGACTGACTGATCCGTGTAAAGGAAAGAATGAATGGGGCCATGTATCATGAGATTTTGAGTGAAAACCTCCTTCCATCAGCAAGGGCATTGAAGATGAAACGTGGGTCTTTCAGCATGACAATGATCCCAAACACACCGCCCGGGCAACAGGAGTGGCTTCGTAAGAAGCATTTCAAGGTCCTAGAGTGGCCTAGCCAGTCTCCAGATCTCAACCCCATAGAAAATCTTTGGAGGGAGTTGAAAGTCCGTGTTGCTCAGCGACAGCCCCAAAACATCACTGCTCTAGAGGAGATCTGCATGGAGGAATGGGCCAAAATACCAGCAACAGTGTGTGAAAACCTTGTGAAGACTTACAGAAAACGTTTGACCTGTGTCATTGCCAACTACCTCATTCTGTATCTACCTCATTCTGTATCTACCTCATTCTGTATCTACCTCATTCTGTATCAACCTCATTCTGTATCTGCCTCATTCTGTCTCATTATGTATCTGCCTCATTCAAAACTGTTCGCTGCTCTGGCACCCCAATGGTGGAACAAGCTCCCTCATGACGCCAGGACAGCGGAGTCACTCACCACCTTCCGGAGACATTTGAAACCCCACCTCTTTAAGGAATACCTGGGATAGGATAAAGTAATCCTTCCAAAAAAAAAAAAAAAATTGTAAAGTGGTTATCCCACTGGCTATAGGGTGAATGCACCAATTTGTAAGTCGCTCTGGATAAGAGCGTCTGCTAAATGACGTAAATGTAAATGTAAATGTACCTCATTATGTATATACATCACACTTTATCTGCCTCATTCTACTTAATTCTGTATCTACCTCATTCTACCACATTCTGTATCTGCCTCATTCTATCTAATTCTGTATCTATCTCATTCTGTATCTACCTCATTATGTATCTACCTCATTATGTATCTGCCTCATTCTACCTCCTTCTGTATCTGCCTCATTCTACCTCCTTCTGTATCTGCCTCATTCTACCTCATTCTGTATCTACCTCGTTCTGTATCTGCCTCATTCTACCTCATTCTGTATCTGCCTCATTCTGTATCTACCTCATTCTGTATCTCCCTCATTCTACCTCATTCTGTATCTGCCTCATTCTGTATCTACCTCATTATGTATCTACCTCATTCTGTATCTACCTCATTATGTATCTACCTCATTATGTATCTACTTCATTCTGTATCTACTTCATTCTGTAAATACCTCGTTCTGTATCTTCCTCATTCTACCTCATTCTGTATCTACCTCATTCTGTATCTACCTCATTGTGTATCTGCCTTATTCTACCTCGTTCTGTATCTTCCTCATTCTGCCTCATTCTGTATCTACCTCATTCTGTATCTGCCTCATTCTACCTCATTCTGTATCTGCCTCATTCTGTATCTACCTCATTATGTATCTACCTCATTCTGTATCTACCTCATTATGTATCTACCTCATTATGTATCTACCTCATTATGTATCTACTTCATTATGTATCTACTTCATTCTATATCTGCCTAATTCTGTATCTGCCTCATTCTGTATCTGCCTCATTCTGTATCTGCCTCATTGTTTATCTGCCTCATTGTGTATCTGCCTCATTGTGTATCTACCTCATTCTACCTAATCCTGTATCTATCTCATTCTACCTCAGTCTGTATCTATCTCATTCTACCTCAGTCTGTATCTATCTCATTCTACCTCAGTCTGTATCTACCTCATTCTACCTCAGTCTGTATCTACCTCATTCTACCTAATTCTGTATCTATCTCATTCTACCTCAGTCTGTATCTACCTCATTCTACCTCAGTCTGTATCTACCTCATTCTACCTCAGTCTGTATCTACCTCATTCTACCTCAGTCTGTATCTACCTCATTCTACCTCAGTCTGTATCTACCTCATTCTACCTCAGTCTGTATCTACCTCATTCTACCTCAGTCTGTATCTACCTCATTCTACCTCAGTCTGTTTCAATCTCATTCTACCTCAGTCTGTATCTATCTCATTCTACCTCAGTCTGTATCTATCTCAGTCTGTGTCTGCATGCAGAAATGCAACAACTTCACAAAGAGGCAGAACGGATTAGGATTACCTTGTCTGGAGCTGTTGGTGGGAAATGGTAAGGGTTAGGGGTCAGGGTTAGTGTAAATGTACCTTGGTTGGAGGGTTAGTGATAGGGCTAGGGGAAGGGTTAGTGTGACTGTACCTTGATTGGAGCTGTTGGAAAGGAAGCGGTCAGACTTCTTGAGGGTTCTGAAGTGGACCTTCTTGCTGGCCTGACTCTCTCCATACAGACCAATGGACTGGACCTGGATAATGTAGTCTGTCTCCTCGTCCAGATCCACAGAACACAGGCCCTGCTGGTGGTGTTCACCTCCCTGATGAAGGCGCTGGGTGTGGCCCTGCTGTCTCTGAAAGTATAGGACAGAGATATAGGGTATTCATGTAAATCAAATCCAATTTTAATTGTCACATGATTCGTAAACAACAGTGAAATGCTGACTGACGGGTCATTTTACAACAATGCAGAGTTAAAGATAAAGGAAGAAAATTAACAATAAAAATAGAAATAGTGACACGAGGAATAAATACACTGTGAATAACGAATAACAATAACAAGTAAAAAATAACATGGCTATATACAGGAAGTACCAGGTAATAACATGGCTATATACAGGAAGTACCAGGTAATAACATGGTTATAATCAGGTACCAGGTAATAACATGGTTATATACAGGAAGTACCAGGTAATAACATGGCTATATACAGGAAGTACCAGGTTAACATGGTTATAAACAGGAAGTACCAGGTATATAACATGGTTATATACAGGAAGTACCAGGTAATAACATGGCTATATACAGGAAGTACCAGGTAATAACATGGTTATAAACAGGAAGTACCAGGTAATAACATGGTTATATACAGGAAGTACCAGGTAATAACATGGCTATATACAGGAAGTACCAGGTAATAACATGGTTATAAACAGGAAGTACCAGGTAATAACATGGTTATATACAGGAATACCAGGTAATAACATGGCTATATACAGGAGTACCAGTACTGAGACGTGTGCAGGGTCGCGGTAATTGAGGTAGCTATGTACATATAGGTAGGGGTAAAGTGACTAGGCAACAGGATAGATATTAGACAGTAGCAGCAGTATACTGTAGGTAGGGGTAAAGTGACTAGACAACAGGATAGATAATAGACAGTAGCAGCAGTATACTGTAGGTAGGGGTAAAGTGACTAGGCAACAGGATAGATAATAGACAGTAGCAGCGGTATACTGTAGGTAGGGGGTAAAGTGACTAGCAACAGGATAGATAATAGACAGTAGCAGCAGTATACTGTAGGTAGGGGGTAAAGTGACTAGACAACAGGATAGATAATAGACAGTAGCAGCAGTATACTGTAGGTAGGATAAGTGACTGAGACAACATGATAGATAATAGACAGTAGCAGCAGTATACTGTAGGTAGGGGTAAAGTGACTAGGCAACAGGATAGATAATAGACAGTAGCAGCAGTATACTGTAGGTAGGGGTAAAGTGACTAGTCAACAGGATAGATAATAGACAGTAGCAGCAGTATACCGTAGGTAGGGGTAAAGTGACTAGACAACAGGATAGATAATAGACTGTGCTGTAGCGTGATGTCAAAAGTCCGTCTGTGTTTTTTATTTTTTATTATTTAACCAGCTGTTACAACAAATTCTTATTTACAATCGGCCTACCCCGGCCACGACGCTGGGCCAATTGTGCGCCGCCCTATGGGACTCCCAATCACGGCCGGTTGTGATACAGCCTGGAATCGAACCAGGGAGTCTGTAGTGACGCCTCAAGCACTGAGATGCAGTGCCTTAGACCGCTGCGCCACTCGGTCTGTAGTGACGCCTCAAGCACTGAGATGCAGTGCCTTAGACCGCTGCGCCACTCGGGAGTGTGTGTGTGTGTGAGAGTGTCGTCTGTATTCATGTGTGCGCACGTTATGTGTGTGTGGGCGTATGTAGTGTAGATGTGTGTGTTGGGGTGTCAGTGTAAGTATGTGCCAGCGTGTGTGCATAGAGTCAGTGCAAGAGAGTGAGTTCAAAAAAGGGTAAATGCAGGTAGTCTGGGTGGCCATTTGATTAGCTATTTAGCAGTCTTGTTTAGCTGTTCAGGGTCCTGCTGGTTGGTACACTGGTACCGTTTGCCGTGTGGTAGCAGAGACAACTGTCTATGGCTTGGGTGGCTGGAGTCTTTGACAATTATTTAGCCCTTCCTCTGACACCGCCTGGTATAGTGGTCCTGGATGGCAGGGAGCTTGGCCTTCCTCTGACACTGCCTGGTATAGAGGTCCTGGATGGCAGGGAGCTCGGCCTTCCTCTGACACTGCCTGGTATAGAGGTCCTGGATGGCAGGGAGCTCGGCCTTCCTCTGACACCGCCTGGTATAGAGGTCCTGGATGGCAGGGAGCTCAGCCCCAGTGATGTACTGGGCCGTACTCACCACCCTCTGTAGCACCTTGCGGTCAGATGCCTTGCAGTTGCCGTAACAAGGCGGTGATGCAGCCAGTCAAGATACACTCAGTCAAGCTGTAGAACTTTTTGAGGATCTGAGGGCCCATGTCAAATATTTTCAGCCTCCTGAGGGGGAAGAGGTGCTGTCTTGCCCTCTTCACAACTATGTGGGTGCGTGTGGACCTTGTTAATTCCTTAGTGATGTAGACACAGAGGAACTTGAAGATCTCGACCCGCTCCACTACAGCCCCATCTATGTGGATGGGGGCGTGCTTGCCCCTCCGTTTCCTGTAGTTCAAGATCAGCTCGTTTGTCTTTTTGACGTTGAGGGAGAGGCTGATGTTCTGGCACCACACTGCCAGGTCTCTGACTTCCTCCCTAGAGGCTGACTCATTGTCATCGGTGATCAGTCCTACCACCGTTGTGTATTCAGCAAACTTGATGATGGTGTTGGAGTCGTGCACGGCACCCAGTCTTACAGCCCTGTGGGGCCCTCGAGTTGATGGTCAGCGTGGCAGATGTGTTGTTGCCTACCCTCACCGCCTGGGGGCGGCCCGTCAGGAAGTCCTGGATCCAGTTGCAAAGGGAGGTGTTTAGTCCCAGGGTCCTGAGCTTGGTGATGAGCTTGGAGGGGACTATACTGTTGAATGCTGAGCTGTAGTCAATGAACAGCATTCTTACATAGGTATTCCTTTTGTCCAGGGCAGTGTTAAGTGCGATAGAGATAGTATCATCTGTGGAACTGTTGGGGAGGTATGCAGGGTGGAGTGGGTCCAGGGTGTCTGGGATGATGCTGTTGATGTGAGCCGTGACCAGCCTTTCAAAGGATTTTATGGCTATAGATGTGAGCGCTACGGGGCGATAGTCATTTAAACAAGTTACCTTGGATTTCTTGGGCATGGGGGCTATGGTGGTCTGCTTGAAACAAGTTGGTATTACAGACCGTGTCAGGAATAGTTTGAAAATGGATGTGAAGACACTTGCCAGCTGGTCAGTGCATGCTCTGAGTACGCATCCTGGTTTCCATTTTGCCTGCGACCTTGCGAATGTTAACCTGTTTCAAAGCTCTTACCTCACAATGGCTACGGAGAGCGAGATCACACAACTGGTGCTCTCATGCATGGTTCCAGTGTTGCTTGCCTCGAGCGAGCATAGAAGGCATTTAGCCCGTCTGGTAGGCGCGCGTCGCTGGGCAGCTCGCAGCTGTGTTTCCCTTTGTAATCCGTGATAGTTTGTAAGCCCTGCTACATCCATCGAAAGGCGTCAGAGCCGGCTTAGTATGATTCGATCTTAGTCCTATATTGGCCTTTGCCTGTTTGATGTCTCGTCGGGGTCCTAGCGGGATTTCTTATAAGCGTCGGATTAGCGTCCTGCTCCTTGAAAGCAGCAGCTCTGGCCTTTAGCTCGTGCGGATGCTGCCTGTAATCCATGGCTTCTGGTTGGGTACGTACAGTCACTCTGGGAAGACGTCGTCAATGTACTTATTAATTAAATAGATCACTGATGTGGGAAACTCCTCAATGCTATCGGTGGAATCCCAGAACATATTCCAATCTGTGCTAGCAAAACAGTCCTGTAGTTTGAATCCGCTTCATCGAACCACTTCCGTATTGAGCATGTCACTGGTACTTCCTGTTTGAGTTTCTGCTTCTAAGCAGGAAGCAGGAGGATAGAGTTATGGTCTGATTTGCCAAAGGGAGGGCGAGGGAGAGCTTTGTATGCATTTCTGTGTGTGGAATAAAGGTGATCTAGAGATTTGTCACCTCTAGTGGCACAGGTGACGTGCTGTTAAAAAATGAGGTGAAATAGATTTCAGTTTCCCTGCATTAAAATCACCGGCCACGACCGCCTCAATGTGCATTTTTCTTGTTTCCTTGTGGCCCAATACAGCTCGTTGAGTGCGGTCTTGTGCCAGCATCGGGTTGTTGTGGTAAATAGACAGCTACGAAAAATATAGATGAAAACTGATATTAAGGGGTATTGTATGTAGGCCAGTGACAAAACATCTACATTTAATCCATTTCAAATTCAGGCTGTAACACAGCAAAATGTAGAAAAATCAAGAGGTGTGAATACTTTCTAAAGCACTGTATATGGCTGGATGGAGGGTTGATCCCACAGCACACAGGCCATACTGGTGGTGTTCATCTCCCTGATGAAGGGTTCGGTTTGGCCCTGCTGCTTCTGAGCTATAGAACAGAGTTATAGGATATTTATTATTATATATTATAAAAACAAAGGGCCCTAACCCTACCTCTGAGGTAGGACAGAGCTCAAATCAAATCAACGTTTATCTGTCGCGGACACAGTTTATCAGATGTTATAGCGGGTGCAGCGAAATGCTTGTGTTAGTAGCTCCTAACAGTGTGTCACATATACGCCGGGAGTCAGGAAGCAGGTGCAGAAGGTGAGTTTAATAATGAAGAATGCAGATAAACAAAACATGAGAAGCGTACAGAACGTGAATGAAAACAAACCAATACTGCCTGAAGACTGAGGCTACTGAGGGCTAAATAAAGGGAAGGTCATCAAGGTGATGGTGAAGTCCAGGTGTGGGCAATGATGGAGAGCAGGTGTGTGTAATGATGGAGAGCAGGTGTGTGTAATGATGGTTACCAGGTGTGGGTAATGATGGGGAACAGGTGTGTGTAATGATGGGGACCAGGTGTGGGCAATGATGGAGAGCAGGTGTGTGTAATGATGGTTACCAGGTGTGTGTAATGATGGTTACCAGGTGTGGGTAATGATAGAGAGCAGGTGTGGGTAATGATGGAGAACAGGTGTGTGTAATGATGGAGAGCAGGTGTGTGTAATGATGGAGAGCAGGTGTGTGTAATGATGGAGAACAGGTGTGTGTAATGATGGAGAACAGGTGTGTGTAATGATGGAGAACAGGTGTGTGTAATGATGGAGAGCAGGTGTGTGTAATGATGGAGAACAGGTGTGTGTAATGATGGAGAGCAGGTGTGTGTAATGATGGAGAGCAGGTGTGGGTAATGATGGAGAGCAGGTGTGTGTAATGATGGAGAGCAGGTGTGGGTAATGATGGTTACCAGGTGTGTGTAATGATGGGGAGCAGGTGTGTGTGTAATGATGGAGAACAGGTGTGGGTAATGATGGTTACCAGGTGTGTGTAATGATGGGGAGCAGGTGTGTGTAATGATGGAGAGCAGGTGTGGGTAATGATGGGGAGCAGGTGTGTGTAATGATGGGGAGCAGGTGTGTGTGTAATGATGGAGAACAGGTGTGTGTAATGATGGAGAGCAGGTGTGGGTAATGATGGAGAACAGGTGTGTGTAATGATGGGGAGCAGGTGTGTGTGTAATGATGGAGAGCAGGTGTGGGTAATGATGGTTACCAGGTGTGTGTAATGATGGTTACCAGGTGTGTGTAATGATGGAGAGCAGGTGTGTGTAATGATGGGGAGCAGGTGTGTGTAATGATGGAGAACAGGTGTGTGTAATGATGGGGAGCAGGTGTGTGTGTAATGATGGAGAGCAGGTGTGTGTAATGATGGAGAGCAGGTGTGGGTAATGATGGGGAGCAGGTGTGGGTAATGATGGAGAACAGGTGTGGGTAATGATGGAGAGCAGGTGTGTGTAATGATGGAGAGCAGGTGTGGGTAATGATGGAGAACAGGTGTGGGTAATGATGGGGATTAGGTGTGGGTAATGATGGAGAACAGGTGTGTGTAATGATGGGGAGCAGGTGTGTGTGTAATGATGGAGAACAGGTGTGTGTAATGATGGAGAGCAGGTGTGTGTAATGATGGAGAACAGGTGTGTGTAATGATGGAGAACAGGTGTGTGTAATGATGGAGAGCAGGTGTGGGTAATGATGGAGAACAGGTGTGGGTAATGATGGAGAGCAGGTGTGTGTAATGATGGAGAACAGGTGTGGGTAATGATGGAGAGCAGGTGTGTGTAATGATGGAGAGCAGGTGTGGGTAATGATGGAGAACAGGTGTGGGTAATGATGGGGAGCAGGTGTGGGTGTAATGATGGGGAGCAGGTGTGTGTGTAATGATGGAGAGCAGGTGTGGGTAATGATGGAGAGCAGGTGTGTGTAATGATGGAGAGCAGGTGTGGGTAATGATGGGGAGCAGGTGTGGGTAATGATGGAGAACAGGTGTGTGTAATGATGGGGAGCAGGTGTGGGTAATGATGGAGAGTAGGTGTGGGTAATGATGGAGAACAGGTGTGTGTAATGATGGGGAGCAGGTGTGTGTGTAATGATGGGGAGCAGGTGTGTGTGTAATGATGGAGAGCAGGTGTGTGTAATGATGGAGAGCAGGTGTGGGTAATGATGGAGAACAGGTGTGGGTAATGATGGAGAACAGGTGTGGGTAATGATGGGGAGCAGGTGTGGGTAATGATGGAGAGCAGGTGTGGGTAATGAAGATTGCCAGTGGTTAGTAGAACGGCGACGTCTAGTGCTGGAGCTGGGGACTAGGCGTGACACAGTGCAGTAAAAATGGAAACAAGAAATCAGGTATAAATGAGTATAAAATATATACAAAATATATATTGGGTATAAATGAGTATAAAATATATAAATATATATATCGGGTATAAATGGGTTTAAAATATATCAGTATAAAATATATCAAAATATATATCATGTATAAACTGGTATAAAATATATGAGTATTAAATATACATAAAAATTATATTGGTTATAAAATATATGAGTATAAAATATAAAAAAAATATATATATATTGGGTATAACAAAGATATAGGGTATACATGGATTTATTGGGAATAAAGTTTTGAGTTGAAGAGTTGAGTTGAGTGAAAATGATGCCTCAGACTTTTCTCAGAAACAGCTTGAAATTGGATGGTGTGACCTTGAAAATGTAAATTATACTCCCAGAATCCAAAATGCATGCCCTGTCCAACTCCCTGCTCTCTTTCTGCCCTCCCTGCTCCCTACTCGGCTTTGGACCAGATGTCTTGCGTTCACTGGTTTTATTGCCGAGCCTAACAGAGGACAGAGCAATCTGGCCACCCCTCAGAGCCTGGATCCTCTCTAGGTTTTCTTCCTAGGTTCCTGGCTTTCTAGGGAGTTTTTCCCTAGCCACCGTGCTTCTACATCTGCATTGCTTGCTGTTTGGGGTTTTAGGCTGCGTTTCTGTATAAGCACTTTGTGACATCTGTTGATGTAAAAAGGCCTTTATAAATACGTTTGATTTGAATTCTATTTGATAAAGGAACTCTACATTTACGTTTACATTTAGCAGACGCTCTTATCCAGAGCGACTTACAGGAGCAATTAGGGTTAAGTGCCTTGCTCAAGGGCACATCTCTACAGCTATTTTAAACAATGAATAATGCACACACACCAACCAATTACCAGAGCTGTTCCTGGGATGAGTTCTATAATGAAAAGCCTTAGCTGTTTAGTTGTCACACAGAGCTCACTTGCTTCATAATTCATTGGAATTTTTATAAAACCTAAACAGGCAGGAGGCTGTATACAGTGGGGAAAAAAAGTATTTAGTCAGCCACCAATTGTGCAAGTTCTCCCACTTAAAAAGATGAGAGAGGCCTGTAACTTTCATCATAGGTACACGTCAACTATGACAGACAAAATGAGGAAAAAATATCCAGAAAATCACATTGTAGGATTTTTAATGAATTTATTTGCAAATTATGGTGGAAAATAAGTATTTGGTCAATAACAAAAGTTTCTCAATACTTTGTTATATACCCTTTGTTGGCAATGACACAGGTCAAACGTTTTCTGTAAGTCTTCACAAGGTTTTCACACACTGTTGCTGTTATTTTGGCCCATTTGTCCATGCAGATCTCCTCTAGAGCAGTGATGTTTTGGGGCTGTCGCTGGGCAACACAGACTTTCAACTCCCTCCAAAGATTTTCTATGGGGTTGAGATCTGGAGACTGGCTAGGCCACTCCAGGACCTTGAAATGCTTCTTACGAAGCCACTCCTTCGTTGCCCGGGCGGTGTGTTTGGGATCATTGTCATGCTGAAAGACCCAGCCACGTTTCATCTTCAATGCCCTTGCTGATGGAAGGAGGTTTTCACTCAAAATCTCACGATACATGGCCCCATTCATTATTTCCTTTACAGGGATCAGTCGTCCTGGTCCCTTTGCAGAAAAACAGCCCCAAAGCATGATGTTTCCACCCCCATGCTTCACAGTAGGTATGGTGTTCTTTGGATGCAACTCAGCATTCTTTGTCCTCCAAACACGACGAGTTGAGTTTTTACCAAAAAGTTATATTTTGGTTTCATCTGACCATATGTGTCACAGTTCCCTCAGCCAGAACCCAAAAGCAGACCAGGACAAGGAGAGTTGAACGAAGGTGAGGGTTTATTGGATACGACAAAAAGGTGCAGTATAATCCAGGGACAGAGCGGGCGGCGTGGTTGAGTAGTTGGGGGTGCAGTCTGGGTCCAGTGATGGCTCGGCAGCCGCCGACCATCAGGCAGAGGTGGAGTGAAGGTTCCGGACGTGTGACTGCAGGTGGAACAAAAACGGAGGTAAGAACACAAAACTCAACAAAGTACAAAATAACAAAACTCACGCAAGATACTCTTAAACTGATACACAGTACACCTACTGTTCATGGCTAACGATCCGGCAGGAACTGGATGTTGGGCCAGAGCCCAAGAAAGGTGCTGATTAGGCCCAGGTGTGCAGATTGCTAACAGGAATCAGGTGCGGAAACCAGAGCGCTCCCGGAGCGTTCCCGAACCCTCGGGAAACTGGAGACTACGACCAGACCCCGACTCAGACAGCCGGGATCGTTACAGTACCCCCCTCCGACGAAACGCCACCGGGCGGACTCCCGGAGCGCCAGGATGGAGGCGGTAAAGTCCCTGATGAGATCCGCATCTAGGACCTGTCGCCGCGAATCCAACTCCTCTCCCTCCGGACCATACCCCTCCCAGTCCACGAGATACTGGAAACCCCGGCCCCGCCGTCTGGCATCCATAATGCGACGCACCGTGTAGGCAGGACCACCTCCGATCATCCGAGGAGGAGGAGGAGGAGGCGGAGGAGGCAACAGAGGACTGAGGAAGACAGGCTTGAGGCAGGAGACATGAAAAGTGGGATGGACTCTGAGCGTCCTCGGTAGTTTGAGTCGCACGGCCACTGGATTGATCACCTTCTCCACCACAAACGGACCAATAAACTTCGGTAACAACTTCCTAGACTCAGTCCGTAACGGAAGATCCCGTGTGGCCAACCAAACCCTATCTCCGATGGTATAGGTGGGAGCGGGGATCCGGCGACGATCGCCTGGAGCTGATACCGGTCCGAACCTCTAAGGAGTGCCTTTCTGGCCCGATGCCAGGTCCGGTGGCAACGCCGAATATGGGCCTGAACAGAAGGCACTGAGAGCTCCTTCTCCTGAGAAGGGAACAGGGGAGGTTGGTAGCCATACAGGCACTGGAAGGGGAGACATCCCAGTGGCCGATGTAGGGGAGAGTATTGTGGGCATACTCAACCCAAGGCAACTGAGAGGCCCAGGAGGTGGGGTTGGAAGAGACCAGACAGCGTAGCGTGGATTCCATCTTCTGGTTGGCTCTCTCCGCCTGACCATTGGATTGGGGGTGAAAACCAGATGTGAGACTGACTGTAGCTCCAATGGCCAAACAGAAGGACTTCCAGACAGCAGAGGTAAACTGAGGGCCACGGTCGGAAAACGATATCACTGGGCAACCCGTGGACCCTGAAAACCTCCCTAACCAGGATCTCGGACGTCTCCGAGGCAGAGGGAAGCTTGGCAATAGGCACAAAGTGGGCGAACTTGCTGAATCTGTCCACGATAGTCAGAACGACCGTGTTCCCCTCAGAAGCGGGCAACCCCGTGACGAAGTCCAGGGCCAGATGCGACCATGGACGCGGGGAATAGGAAGGGGATGAAGTAGTCCAGAGCTGGGCCGATTGGTACTCTTATTCTGCGCACACACTGGACAGGCAGCAACAAAACCCCGAGTATCCTCGGCCATGGCAGGCCACCAAAAACGTCTGCGAAGAAACGCCATCGTCCGAGCCACGCCGGGGTGACAAGCCATCTTGCTGGCGTGGGACCATTTGAGGACAGCAGGACGAACCGACTCAGGCACAAACAACCGACCGGGTGGACCGTTACCGGGACCGGGCTGAGTCCGAAGGGCCGCCAGCACCTCCTCCTCAATCTTCCACATCACTGCTCCCACGACGCAGTGCCGGGGAGAATAGTCTCGGTCTTGGACCCACTCTCCTCCGTCTTGGAGAACATCCGGGACAAGGCGTCCGCCTTGCCGTTCTTAGATCCAGGTCGGAACGTCAGGGCAAACTTGAATCGTCCGAAAAACAACGCCCACCTGGCCTGGCCGGGGAGTTGAGACGTTTAGCCGATTGCACGTAAGCAAGATTCTTGTGGTCAGTCCAGACAATAACGGTTGCTCCGCCCCCTCCAACCAGTGGCGCCACTCCTCCAAGGCAAGTTTCACCGCGAGAAGCTCCCGGTTACCCACATCGTAATTCCTCTCCGCAGGCGAAAGGCGCGAGTAGTAGGCGCAGGGATGGAGTTTACTGTCCGTGGAGCATCGCTGCGACAGGATGGCGCCAACTCCCACATCAGACGCGTCCACTTCAACGACGAACTGACGGGCCGTGTCCGGTTGAGAGAGAATCGGTGCGTTGGTGAATCGCCTCTTCAAATCCAGAAACGCTCGATCCGCCTCCGGATTCCACTTGAAGGTCCTGATGCTGGAAGTCAAGGCAGTTAATGGAGCGGCCACACGGCTGTAATCCCGGATGAATCTGCGGTAGAAATTCGCAAACCCCAAAAATCTCTGGAGCTGCAATCTCGTACCGGGCTGGGCCCATTCCAGAACCGCTCTAACCTTCTCCTGGTCCATCCTAATCTCACCCCTGGAGATGATGTACCCGAGAAAGGATGTCGTGTGGCGTAAACTTCGCACTTCTCGGCCTTCACGAACAGGCGATTCTCCAATAATCGCTGCAGAACCTGCCGGACATGCTGGACGTGGTCGGAAGGTTCCTTCGAGAAGATCAGAATGTCATCCAGGTAAACAAACACGAAGAGACCGATCATATCTCTCAGGACGTCGTTCACCATACTCTGGAATACCGCTGGAGCATTGGTCAGTCCAAACGGCATCACCTGATACTCGAAGTGCCCCATCGGTGTATTGAAACCCGTCAACCACTCGTCCCCCTCTCTGATCCGGACCAGGTGATACGCATTGCGTAGGTCTAACTTGGTGAACACCGTAGCACCCTGTAAGGAGTCGAAGGCAGAACTCATCAAGGGCAGGGGATACTTGTTCTTGACCGTGATGTCATTCCAACCCCCGATAATCAATACACGGTCGAAGAGAGCCATCCTTCTTTCCCACAAAGAAGAATCCTGCCCCAGGGGTGATGACGAGGAACGAACGAGACCAGCAGCTAGGGACTCCCTTGATGTAGGTCTCCAACGCCTCACGTTCAGGTCGGGAGATACTGTATAACCTTCCCTTGGGGTAGACAGCTCCAGGAACCAGGTTGATGGCACAATCATATGGTCGGTGGGGAGGAAGTGACAGAGCCCTCTGCTTACTGAAAACTTCCCCAAATCGTGATATGTCTCGGGAACCAGGGACAAATCTGGGGGTTTAGCCTCAATCACCTGACTGGGAACCGAATGGGGGCAGGCAGTCTTGAGACAGTTAGCATGACAATCAAGGCTCCAACTCGTTACCTTGCCCGTCGCCCAATCGAACGTGGGATTGTGTTCCTTCAGCCAGGGGTATCCAAGGACCAGAGGAACATGGGAAGACGGCAGAATGAAAAATGAAATCATCTCCGAATGATTCCCCGACAACCGCATCTTAACCGGTTCAGTCCTCATTCGTGATACGTGCCAGACTACTGCCGTTCAGAGTGGTCGCTTCAATGGCTTCCGGCAATTGCTCCTTGGAAAGCCCCAGCTGTTCCACCAACTCGGCATCAAGAAAGCTTCCATCGGCACCTGAATCGATAAAAGCGTTAAGCGCTAAGCTCTGATTCCTGTTCACAAGGGTAGCCGGAAGCGGGGTCTGACAGAGGTACTGAGAGGTTGGAAACTGGCTCGCTAAAAGTCCTCCCAACTTTAGCGAGCCGGGCAGTTGACGACCGCCGGGAACAAGTGGAGATGTAATGTCCCGAGCGACCACAGTAGAGGCAGCAGTTGGTCTTACGTCTAGGTTGACGCTCCTCCTTGGTTAACCCGTGCCGCCCCACTTGCATGGGTTCAGAATCGGGAGAGAGGTCCTCTCTACTAATCCTTAGTGGTGGAGAATGATCGACGTGTTCTGGTCCACCACCCGATCCGACTGGGAACTGAGAAGCTGATCGATTGGACGGACCCCCATTGCTTCTCCCTCCTTCGCTCTCGGACTCGATTATCCACCCGAATAGACAAGGCTACCAAGCTGTCCAGGTCACTAGGCTCCGGATAGGAGATCAACTCATCCTTGAGCTGCTCCGACAGGCCCTGGTAAAAGGCCGCTTGCAAAGACTCCTCGTTCCACCCACTCTCCACAGCCAACGTCTTGAACTCGATCACGAAGTCGGCCACGCTGCGAGTTCCTTGGTGAAGAGAAAACAGACGCCTAGCTGCGTCCCTCCCTCGGACGGAATGGTCGAAGAGCTTCCTCATCTCGGCCGTGAACCCCTGGTATGAAGCCATGCAGGGATCCTGTCGTTCCCAAACGGCTGAAGCCCACTCCAGCGCTCGACCACGCAGCAACTCAATCAAAAAGGCTATCCTAGCCTTGTCAGTGGCATAAGAGTAGGGCTGTAGATCGAACACTAATCCACACTGCATAAGGAAGGAACGGCATCTTCCCAGCTCCCCCTCATATTTATCCGGTGTCGGCACCTTGGGCTCACGGAGGGACACAACTTCAGAAGCGGCAGGCGAGATGGGTGAAACCGGTAGTGAGTCCTCCACCGGACACTGGCGTTGGTTCTGGACCTCCGTCAGGCCGGTAGAAAGGTTCCGAACTGACAACGCGATCTCCTGTAGTACCATGCTATGATGGCCCAACATCTTCTCCTGCTGGGTAATGGCATGGCGAACAGAGTCCAGGTCCGCTGGGTTCATAATTGGCCGGATCGTTCTGTCACAGTTCCCTCAGCCAGAACCCAAAAGCAGACCAGGACAAGGAGAGTTGAACGAAGGTGAGGGTTTATTGGATACGACAAAAAGGTGCAGTATAATCCAGGGACAGAGCGGGCGGCGTGGTTGAGTAGTTGGGGGTGCAGTCTGGGTCCAGTGATGGCTCGGCAGCCGCCGACCATCAGGCAGAGGTGGAGTGAAGGTTCCGGACGTGTGACTGCAGGTGGAACAAAAACGGAGGTAAGAACACAAAACTCAACAAAGTACAAAATAACAAAACTCACGCAAGATACTCTTAAACTGATACACAGTACACCTACTGTTCATGGCTAACGATCCGGCAGGAACTGGATGTTGGGCCAGAGCCTAAGAAAGGTGCTGATTAGGCCCAGGTGTGCAGATTGCTAACAGGAATCAGGTGCGGAAACCAGAGCGCTCCCCGGAGCGTTCCCGAACCCTCGGGAAACTGGAGACTACGACCAGACCCCGACTCAGACAGCCGGGATCGTTACAATATGACATTCTCCCAATCCTCTTCTGGATAATCCAAATGCACTCTAGCAAACTTCAGACGGGCCTGGACATGTACTGGCTTAAGCAGGGGGACACGTCTGGCACTGCAGGATTTGAGTCCCTGGTGGCGTAGTGTGTTACTGATGGTAGGCTTTGTTACTTTGGTCCCAGCTCTCTGCAGGTCATTCACTAGGTCCCCCCGTGTGGTTCTGGGATTTTTGCTCAGCGTTCTTGTGATCATTTTGACCCCACAGGGTGAGATCTTGCGTGGAGCCCCAGATCAAGGGAGATTATCAGTGGTCTTGTATGTCTTCCATTTCCTAATAATTGCTCCCACAGTTGATTTCTTCAAACCAAGCTGCTTACCTATTGCAGATTCAGTCTTCCCAGCCTGGTGCAGGTCTACAATTTTATTTCTGGTGTCCTTTGACAGCTCTTTGGTCTTGGCCATAGTGGAGTTTGGAGTGTGACTGTGATTGAGGTTGTGGACAGGTGTCTTTTATACTGATAACAAGTTCAAACAGGTGCCATTAATACAGGTAACGAGTGGAGGACAGAGGAGCCTCTTAAAGAATAAGTTACAGGTCTGTGAGAGCCAGAAATCTTGCTTGTTTGTAGGTGACCAAATACTTATTTTCCACCATAATTTGCAAATAAATTCATTACAAATCCTACAATGTGATTTTCTGGATTTTTTTCCCTCATTTTGTCTGTCATAGTTGACATGTACCTATGATGAAAATTACAGGCCTCTCTCATCTTTTTAAGTGGGAGAACTTGCACAATTGGTGGCTGACTAAATACTTATTTTCCCCACTGTATATCCCTTTTTTCAAAATCAGCATGCCTAGGTAGTTTCACTATTCTAACAGAGATGGGAAGTGGCTCTATGACAAAAGCGATTAAAACAGGCGATACAGGACAACCTTGTCTGGTTCCACGCTTTAACGAAAATGACTGTGATTTAATGCCGTTCGTATTAGACTGAAGGTGAGGTGTATAAGGGCCGGTTTTCCGGACACTAATAAATCCTGGACTAAAAAGTGCTGCAATGGAGAATCTCTTAGATCTCTTAGCGTTTTAGTCCAGGACTAGGATTCATCTGTATCTGGGAAACCAGCCCTAAAGGACTCTACACACTATACGCAAACAGAGCGACTGCGCATCGCATATGGTCCGTTCCTAAAAATTCAGCCACACAAAAGTACACAGAACTACGCAAACGGACATCCGTCGCTCCGTTTGCTTAGATTATGTATAGCCCTTAAGAATTTTACTCATGGCATATAGTCGTAACCATCCTCAGCGGGGGAAACAACTAGATGCATTCAGTTTTGAGGGAAATGGAAGAGAACATGTGACTTCCACATTTGGATGTTTACCAGTATTTCTGTGTTAACAAGGCAACACTCTATCTTAACTCCTCCTCCACATTTACTGGACTGGTTGAACAGTGCAGAAGAGAACCTACCCCAACAAATGATTTTTTTCTCGTCAGGAACTGAAAGAAGGAAACGCATCTCAGGCATTTATTTTACGTTAGGTTAGGTTGGAACCAAAAATACATTTATCCAATGTTGCAAACTCACATGCTACATCATTCATTGGAAGTACATCAAGTTAAACAAGTATGAGGGTGTTATTTTCCTAATATGCACAGAGTGTGGATAGAGATCAGTATTCATAGGTAGTTCCACTAATCTAAGCATTCTAAGCATTCTCAAAGCTAATCAACCAGAAAATTGCTCTCTGGCAGCTGAGGATATTAACCCTGGAACCGTATATTTCTTCACAAATCAAACATGGTGAGCTTTATTTTAGATTCTTAGTTTGGGGGGCCTTGGGGGGAGTCAAACTTTCCTTCATGGTAATTTATATTAGCATGTGAACCAAGCCTTTCGGTAATGCTGAGAAAACCAAACAGTGGAAAATTAAAGGCCAGGCTTACAGACATCTTTATTCACCACATCAGACATTTGGAGCCAAGTGTTGGAGCCAAGTGCCTAAACAGGCTATACAATATGTCCAGAACTGTGCTGCACATGTCCTCACCCACACCTCTCCCCCGCGTGCACATCACTCCAGGACTGTTCAACCTCCAATGGCTCCCCATATGCTCACGCATCAGGTACAAAATCCTGGTTCACACCTACCAAGCTATCCACAACTCTGGACCCCAAGTACCTGTCTGACCTCATTCTACCCTCCCCTCCCGCCCCACACGCACACTTCACTCATCCAGGCCCATCTCCCTTCAGCAGCCCCGCAGCTGACTAAAAACTATGGGCGACAGGGCTTTCAGTTGTGCGTCTCCGTGGCTGTGGAACGCACTCCCAGACACTGTTAGGGCTGCAGAGTCTCTGTCCTCCTTTTAAGGCACAGCTGAAGACCTTGCTGTTCAGAAAACCTTTCATGGACCTCTGCAAATTCTGTTCTCATGTCCTCCAGATCTGACGACACCTGTATATAGCTTTGATTGTTGTCTGTGTTCTACAGTGCATTCAGAAGGTATTCAGACCCCTTGACTTCCTCCAAAATTTGTTACGTTACAGCCTCATTCTAAAATGGATTAAATTGTTCCCCCCTCATCAATCTACACACAATAACCCATAATTACAAAGCAAACACAGGGTTTTAGAAATGTTTGCTAATTTATAAAAATTAAAAAAATATCACATTTACAGAAGTATTCAGACCTTTTACTCATTACTTTGTTGAAACACCTTTGGCAGCGATTACAGCCTCGATCATTCTTGGGTATGACGCTACAAGCTTGGCACACCTGTATTTGGGGAGTTTCTCCCAATCTTCTCTGCAGATCATCACAAACTCTGTCAGGTTGGATGGGGAGCGTCGCTGCACAGCTATTTTCAGGTCTCTCCAGAGATGTTTGATCGGGTTCATGTCCGGGCTCTGGCTGGGCCACTCAAGGACATTCAGAGACTTGTCCCGAAGCCACTCCTGTGTTGTCTTGGCTGTGTGCTTAGGATCATTGTCCTGTTGGAAGGTGAACCTTCGCCCCAGTCTGAGGTCCTGAGCGCTCTGGAGCAGGTTTTCATCAAGGATCTTGCTGTACTTCGCTCCGTTCATCTTTCCCTCGATCCTGACTAGTCTCCCAGTCCCCGTCGCTGAAAAACATCCCCACAGCATGATGCTGCAACCACCATGCTTCACCGTAGGGATGGTGCCAGGTTTCCTCCAGATGTGACACTTGGCATTCAGGCCAAAGAGTTCAATCGTGGTTTCATCACACCAGAGAATCTTGTTTCTCATGGTCTGAGAGTCCTTTAGGTGCCTTTTGGCAAACTCCAAGTGGGCTGTCATGTGCCTTTTACTGAGGAGTGGCTTCCGTCTGGCCACTCTACCATAAAGGCCTTATTGGTGGAGTGCTGCAGAGATGGTTGTCCTTCTGGAAGGTTCTACCATTTCCACAGAAGAACTCTGGAGCTCTGTCAGAGTGACCATTGGGTTTTTGGTCACCTCCCTGGCCGGGCAGCCAGCTCTAGGAAGAGTGTTGGTGGTTCCAAACTTCTTCCATTTAAGAAGGATGGAGGCCACTGTGTTCTTGGGGACCTTCAATGCTGTAGAAATTGTTTGGTACCCTTCCCCAGATCCATCCCTCGACACAATCCTGTCTTGGAGCTCTATGTACAATTATTTCGACCTTATGGCTTGTTTTTTGCTCTGACATGCACTGTCAACTGTGGGACCTTATATAGACAGGTGTGTGCCTTTCCAAATCATGTCCAATCAATTGAATTTACCACAGGTGGACTCCAATCAAGTTGCAGAAACATCTCAAGGATGATCAATGGAAACAAGATGCATTTGAGCTAAATTTCGAGTCTCATAGAAAAGGGTCAGAATACTTATGTAAATAAGGTATTTATGTTTTAGTTTTTTTATAAATTAGCAAACATTTCTAAAATTCTGTTTTCGCTTTGTCATTATGGGGTATTGTGTGTAGATAGCTGAGGAAAATAAATATTTAAAGCAATTTTAGAAAAAGGCTTATGACGTAACAAAATGTGGAAAGGGAAAGGGGTCTGAATACTTTCCGAATGCACTGTATGTTCTGTGTTTTAGATTGTTTAAATTATTATTATTATTATTATTATTATTATTATTATTTAGCACAGTATCAGATATTTAACACATCAGATATTTAGCACATTACCAGTATTCACTCAGCAAACAAAACCTCTACAACAATAACATTTACTGAATAAACACATTTACAGTTGGAATTCACTCAGAACACTAACCCTATACCAAGATGTCATACACCCATTACATTTGTATATTTTGTTAACAGGAATGTAATCTCTGGTGGACAGTCTATGTTAACATAAATGGTACTGTTGATCTGTCACAATACAAAGGGATGCGTGAGATAATAAGCAGCATTATTTCTGGTTATTTGGACAAATCACGATTTCAACAGGTGTTAGTATCTTTCGAATTTCGGAAGGGGAGGGCCATAGACTCGCCAATAACTTGCAAAGAGAGGGGGGCGGAGCTCTTCGTTCCGGTTCCAATCCTCATTCTATCTCTTCTCTTAACATGTATGGACCCAGAACTTAATCTAGCATTTTGACCAATTACGCAATACTTTATTTCTGGGTTAACTGAGATGAACAGGAATGAAAGGAGACAATAATTGTAGGTGAGTAATTAGGGTACATAATAACCCTAGAACACGTCACCTGCTGTGATATGGAGAAGCCGATGACGACGTCACCCTCAGGTACCTCCCAGGAGACGGTGGCGGAGTCGGCCCTCAGGTGCATCACAGACACGTTCACGGGAGCAGGAGGGCGGTCTGAGGAGAGAGAGAAACAAGGCCATCTCAGGGGTGAGTAACAAGTCTCTCAAACTGAACGGATTCAATCATTTGTATCGAAGGTGGTGAACCATCGGCCTCCTGTGCACTACAATAATATATTTGGCTGCTTAGCTTCAGAATGTGTTAGGCCGCTTAGCTTCAGAATGTGTTAGACCGCTTAGCTTCAGAATGTGTTAGGCCGCTTAGCTTCAGAATGTGTTAGACCGTTTAGCTTCAGAATGTGTTAGGCCGCTTAGCTTTAGAATGTGTTAGACAGCTTAGCTTCAGAATGTGTTAGACCGTTTAGCTTCAGAATGTGTTAGGCCGCTTAGCTTTAGAATGTGTTAGACAGCTTAGCTTCAGAATGTGTTAGACCGCTTAGCTTCAGAATGTGTTAGGCCACTTAGCTTCAGAATGAGTTAGACCGCTTAGCTTCAGGATGTGTTAGACCGCTTAGCTTCAGAATGTGTTAGGCCACTTAGCTTCAGAATGTGTTAGGCCGCTTAGCTTCAGAATGTTTTAGACCGCTTAGCTTTAGATTGTGTTAGGCCGCTTAGCTTTAGAATGCGTTAGGCCGCTTAGCTTCAGAATGTGTTAGGCCGCTTAGCTTCAGAATGTGTTAGGCCGCTTACCTTCAGAATGTGTTAGGCCGCTTAGCTTCAGAATGTTTTAGACCGCTTAGCTTTAGAATGTGTTAGGCCGCTTAGCTTTAGAATGCGTTAGGCCGCTTAGCTTCAGAATGTGTTAGGCCGCTTAGCTTCAGAATGCGTTAGGCCGCTTAGCTTCAGAATGTGTTAGGCCGCTTAGCTTCAGAATGCGTTAGGCCGCTTAGCTTCAGAATGTGTTAGGCCGCTTAGCTTCAGAATGTGTTAGGCCGCTTAGCTTAAAATGTGTTAGACCGCTTAGAATGTGTTATACCACTTAGCTTCTAAGACTTCAGGTTTACTCATCACATGAAAATTCACCAAACTCTCTAACCCATTCACCCAACTCTGCAACCCATTCACCAAACTCTCTAACCCATTCACCAAACTTTCTAACCCATTCACCAAACTCTCTAACCCATTCACCAAACTCTCTAACCCATTCATCAAACTCTCTAACCCATTCACCAAACTCGCTAACCCATTCACCAAACTCTCTAACCCATTCACCAAACTATCTAACCCATTCACCAAACTCTAACTCATTCACCAAACTCTAACCCATTCACCAAACTCTCTAACCCATTCACCAAACTCTCTAACCCATTCACCAAACTCTCTAACCCATTCACCAAACTCTCTAACCCATTCACCAAACTCTCTAACCACCATTCACCAAACTCTCTAACCCATTCACCAAACTCTCTAACCACCATTCACCAAACTCTCTAACCCATTCACCAAACTCTCTAACCCATTCACCAAACTCTCACCCATTCACTTGGATGTTTTTGTAAGTATTACTGTGCTTGGAACAGGGAGTTTCACTCCCCTTTTACTCTCTTGCTGAAAGTATTCAGACCCCTTTACATTTTTTACGTTACAGCCTTATTCTAAAATGGATTAAATGTAAAAAAAAAATCCTCAGCCTATCTACACACAATACCCCATAACGACAAAGCAAAAACAGGTTAGAAATGTTTGCACATTTATAACAAATAAAAAACAGAAATACCTTATTTATAGAAGTATTCAGACCAATTGCTATGAGACTCGAATTTGAGCTCAGGAGCATCCTGTTTCCATTGATCATCCTTGAGATGTTTATACAACTTGATATGAATCCTCCTGTGGTAAATTAAATTGATTGGACATGATTTCGGAAAGGCACACACCTGTCTATATAAGGTTCCACAGTTGACAGTGCATGTCAGTAAAAAAAACAAGCCATGACATCGAAGGAATTGTCCGCAGAGCTCCGAGACAGGATTGTGTCGAGGCACAGATCTGGGGAACGGTACGAAAACATTTCTGCAGCATTGAAAATCCCCAAGAACACAGTGGCCTCCATCATTCTTAAATAGAAGAAGTGTGGAACCATCAAGAATCTTCCTAAAGCTGGCCGCCCGGCCAAACTGAGCAATCAGGGGAGAAGGGCCTTGGTCAGGGAGGTGACCAAGAACCCGATGGTCACTCTGACAGAGTTCTAGACTTCCTCTGTGGCGATGGGAGAAGCTTCCAGAAGAACAACCATCTCTGCAGCACTCCACCAATCAGGCCTTTATGGTAGAGTGGCCAGACGGAAGCCACTCCTCAGTAAAAGGCACATAACAGCCCACTTGGAGTTTGCCAAAGGCACCTAAAGACTCTCAGACTATGAGAAACAAGATTCTCTGGTCTGATGAAAACACGATTGAACTCTTTGACCTGAATGCCAAGCGTCACGTCTGGAGGAAACCTGGCACCATCCCTATGGTGAAGCATTGCGGTGGCAGCATCATGTGGGGATGTTTTTCAGCGGCAGGGACTGGGAGACTAGTCAGGATCGAGGGACAGATGAACGGAGCAAAGTACAGAGAGATCCTTGATGAAAACCTGCTCCAGAGCGGAACCACACTGAGTTACAGAGGACCACACTGAGTTACAGAGAACCACACTGAGTTACAGAGAACCACACTGAGTTACAGAGGACCACACTGAGTTACAGAGAACCACACTGAGTTACAGAGGACCACACCGAGTTACAAGAGGACCACACTGAGTTACAGAGAACCACCCTGAGCTACAGAGGACCACACTGAGTTACAGAGAACCACACTGAGTTACAAGAGGACCACACTGAGTTACAGAGAACCACCCTGAGCTACAGAGGACCACACTGAGTTACAGAAAACCACACTGAGTTACAGAGAACCACACTGAGCTACAGAGGACCACACTGAGTTACAGAGGACCACACTGAGTTACAGAGGACCACACTGAGCTACAGAGGACCACACTGAGTTACAGAGGAACACACTGAGTTACAGAGAACCATCCTGAGCTACAGAGGACCACACTGAGTTACAGAGAACCACACTGAGTTAGAGAGGACCACTCAGAGTTACAGAGGACCACACTGAGTTACAGAGAACCACACTGAGCTACAGAGGACCACACTGAGTTACAGAGGAACACACTGAGTTACAGAGAACCACCCTGAGCTACAGAGGACCACACTGAGTTACAGAGAACCACACTGAGTTACAGAGGACCACACAGAGTTACAGAGAACCACACTGAGGTACAAGAGGACCACACTGAGTTACAGAGGACCACACTGAGCTACAGAGGACCACACTGAGTTACAGAGGACCACACTGAGTTACAGAGAACCACACTGAGTTACAGAGGACCACACAGATTTACAGAGAACCACACTGAGTTAAAGAGGACCACACAGAGTTACAGAGAACCAAACTGAGTTACAGAGGACCACACTGAGTTACAGAGAACCACACTGAGTTACAGAGGACCACATTGAGTTACAGAGAACCACACTGAGTTACAGAGAACCACACTAAGTTAAAGAGAACCACACTGAGTTAGAAGAAGACCACACTGAGTTACAGAGGACCACACTGAGTTACAGAGAACCACATTGAGTTACAGAGAACCACACTGAGTTACAGAGGACCACACAGAGTTACAGAGAACCACACTGAGTTACAAGAGGACCACACTGAGTTACAGAGGACCACACTGAGTTACAGAGGACCACACTGAGCTACAGAGAACCACACTGAGTTAGAGAGAACCACACTGAGTTACAGAGGACCACACTGAGCTACAGAGAACCACCCTGAGTTAAAGAGGACCACACTGAGTTACAGAGAACCACAATGAGTTACAGAGGACCACACTGAGTTACAGAGGACCAAACTGAGTTACAGAGGACAAAACTGAGTTACAGAGGACCACACTGAGTTACAGAGAACCACACTGAGTTACAGAGACCCACACTGAGTTACAGAGAAGCACACTGAGTTACAGAGGACCACACTGAGTTACAGAGAACCACACTGAGTTACAGAGGACCACACTGAGTTACAGTGGACCACACTGAGTTACAGAGGCCCACACTGAGCTACAGAGGACCACACCGAAGTTACAAGAGGACCACACTGAGTTACAGAGGACCACACCGAGTTACAAGAGGACCACACTGAGTTACAGAGGACCACACTGAGTTACAGAGAACCACCCTGAGCTACAGAGGACCACACTGAGTTAAAGAGGAACACACTGAGTTACAGAGAACCACCCTGAGCTACAGAGGACCACACTGAGTTACGGAGAACCACACTGAGTTACAGAGGTCCACACAGAGTTATAGAGAACCACACTGAGTTACAAGAGGACCACCCTGAGCTACAGAGGACCACACAGAGTTACAGAGAACAACACTGAGTTACAAGAGGAATACACTGAATTACAGAGGACCACACTGAGTTACAGAGAACCACACTTAGTTACAGAGGACCACACTGAGTTACAGAGAACCTCACTGAGTTACAGAGACCCACACTGAGTTACAGAGAAGCACACTGAGTTACAGAGGACCACACTGAGTTACAGAGAACCACACTGAGTTAAAGAGGACCACACTGAGTTACAGTGGACCACACTGAGTTACAGAGGCCCACACTGAGCTACAGAGGACCACACCGAGTTACAAGAGGACCACACTGAGTTACAAGAGGACCACACTGAGTTACAGAGAACCACCCTGAGCTACAGAGGACCACACTGAGTTAAAGAGGAACACACTGAGTTACAGAGAACCACCCTGAGCTACAGAGGACCACACTGAGTTACGGAGAACCACACTGAGTTACAGAGGTCCACACAGAGTTACAGAGAACCACACTGAGTTACAAGAGGACCACCCTGAGCTACAGAGGACCACACAGAGTTACAGAGAACAACACTGAGTTACAAGAGGAATACACTGAATTACAGAGGACCACCCTGAGTTACAGAGAACCACACTTAGTTACAGAGGACCACACTGAGTTACAGAGAACCTCACTGAGTTACAGAGACCCACACTGAGTTACAGAGAAGCACACTGAGTTACAGAGGACCACACTGAGTTACAGAGAACCACACTGAGTTACAGAGGACCACACTGAGTTACAGTGGACCACACTGAGTTACAGAGGCCCACACTGAGCTACAGAGGACCACACCGAGTTACAAGAGGACCACACTGAGTTACAGAGGACCACACCGAGTTACAAGAGGACCACACTGAGTTACAGAGGACCACACTGAGTTACAGAGAACCACCCTGAGCTACAGAGGACCACACTGAGTTAAAGAGGAACACACTGAGTTACAGAGAACCACCCTGAGCTACAGAGGACCACACTGAGTTACGGAGAACCACACTGAGTTACAGAGGTCCACACAGAGTTACAGAGAACCACACTGAGTTAAAAGAGGACCACCCTGAGCTACAGAGGACCACACAGAGTTACAGAGAACCACGCTGAATTACAAGAGGAATACACTGAATTACAGAGGACCACACTGAGTTACAGAGAACCACACGGAGTTACAGAGGAACACACTGAGTTACAGAGGACCACACTGAGTTACAGAGGAACACACTGAGTTACAGAGGACCACACTGAGTTACAGGAGGACCACACTGAGTTACAGAGGACCACACTGAGTTACAGAGAACCACACTGAGCTACAGAGACCCACACTGAGTTACAGAGAAGCACACTGAGTTACAGAGGACCACACTGAGTTACAGAGAACCACACTGAGTTACAGAGGACCACACTGAGTTACAGTGGACCACACTGAGTTACAGAGGCCCACACTGAGCTACAGAGGACCACACCGAGTTACAAGAGGACCACACTGAGTTACAGAGGACCACACCGAGTTACAAGAGGACCACACTGAGTTACAGAGGACCACACTGAGTTACAGAGGACCACACTGAGTTACAGAGAACCACCCTGAGCTACAGAGGACCACACTGAGTTAAAGAGGAACACACTGAGTTACAGAGAACCACCCTGAGCTACAGAGGACCACACTGAGTTACGGAGAACCACACTGAGTTACAGAGGTCCACACAGAGTTACAGAGAACCACACTGAGTTAAAAGAGGACCACCCTGAGCTACAGAGGACCACACAGAGTTACAGAGAACCACACTGAGTTACAAGAGGAATACACTGAATTACAGAGGACCACACTGAGTTACAGAGAACCACACTGAGTTACAGAGGACCACACTGAGTTACAGAGGACCACACTGAGTTACAGAGGAACACACTGAGTTACAGAGGACCACACTGAGTTACAGAGGAACACACTGAGTTACAGAGGACCACACTGAGTTACAGAGGAACACACTGAGTTACAGAGGAACACACTGAGTTACAGAGGAACACACTGAGTTACAGAGGACCACACTGAGTTACAGGAGGACCTCACTGAGTTACAGAGGACCACCCTGAGTTACAGAGAACCACACTGAGTTACAGAGGACCACACTGAGTTACAGAGAACCACCCTGAGCTACAGAGGACCACACTGAGTTAAAGAGGAACACACTGAGTTACAGAGAACCACCCTGAGCTACAGAGGACCACACTGAGTTACGGAGAACCACACTGAGTTACAGAGGTCCACACAGAGTTACAGAGAACCACACTGAGTTAAAAGAGGACCACCCTGAGCTACAGAGGACCACACAGAGTTACAGAGAACCACACTGAGTTACAAGAGGGAATACACTGAATTACAGAGGACCACACTGAGTTACAGAGAACCACACTGAGTTACAGAGGAACACACTGAGTTACAGAGGACCACACTGAGTTACAGAGGAACACACTGAGTTACAGAGGACCACACTGAGTTACAGAGGAACACACTGAGTTACAGAGGACCACACTGAGTTACAGAGGAACACACTGAGTTACAGAGGACAACACTGAGTTACAGAGGAACACACTGAGTTACAGAGGACCACACTGAGTTACAGGAGGACCACACTGAGTTACAGAGGACCACACTGAGTTACAGAGAACCACACTGAGCTACAGAGACCCACACTGAGTTACAGAGAACCACACTGAGTTACAGAGGCACACACTGAGTTACAGAGGACCACACTGAGTTACAGGAGGACCACACTGAGTTACAGAGGACCACACAGAGTTACAGAGAACCACACTGAGTTACAAGAGGAATACACTGAATTACAGAGGACCACACTGAGTTACAGAGAACCACACTGAGTTACAGAGGAACACACTGAGTTACAGAGGACCACACTGAGTTACAGAGGAACACACTGAGTTACAGAGGACCACACTGAGTTACAGAGGAACACACTGAGTTACAGAGGACCACACTGAGTTACAGAGGAACACTGAGTTACAGAGGACCACACTGAGTTACAGAGGAACACACTGAGTTACAGAGGACCACACTGAGTTACAGGAGGACCACACTGAGTTACAGAGGACCACACTGAGTTACAGAGAACCACACTGAGCTACAGAGATCCACACTGAGTTACAGAGAACCACACTGAGTTACAGAGGCACACACTGAGTTACAGAGAACCACACTGAATTACAAGAGGAATACACTGAATTACAGAGGACCACACTGAGTTACAGAGAACCACACGGAGTTACAGAGGAACACACTGAGTTACAGAGGACCACACTGAGTTACAGAGGAACACACTGAGTTACAGAGGACAACACTGAGTTACAGAGGAACACACTGAGTTACAGAGGACCACACTGAGTTACAGAGGAACACACTGAGATACAGAGGACCACACTGAGTTACAGAGGAACACACTGAGTTACAGAGGACCACACTGAGTTACAGGAGGACCACACTGAGTTACAGAGGACCACACTGAGTTACAGAGAACCACACTGAGCTACAGAGACCCACACTGAGTTACAGAGAAGCACACTGAGTTACAGAGGACCACACTGAGTTACAGAGAACCACACTGAGTTACAGAGGACCACACTGAGTTACAGTGGACCACACTGAGTTACAGAGGCCCACACTGAGCTACAGAGGACCACACCGAGTTACAAGAGGACCACACTGAGTTACAGAGGACCACACCGAGTTACAAGAGGACCACACTGAGTTACAGAGGACCACACTGAGTTACAGAGAACCACCCTGAGCTACAGAGGACCACACTGAGTTAAAGAGGAACACACTGAGTTACAGAGAACCACCCTGAGCTACAGAGGACCACACTGAGTTACGGAGAACCACACTGAGTTACAGAGGTCCACACAGAGTTACAGAGAACCACACTGGAGTTAAAAGAGGACCACCCTGAGCTACAGAGGACCACACAGAGTTACAGAGAACCACACTGAGTTACAAGAGGAATACACTGAATTACAGAGGACCACACTGAGTTACAGAGAACCACACTGAGTTACAGAGGAACACACTGAGTTACAGAGGACCACACTGAGTTACAGAGGAACACACTGAGTTACAGAGGACCACACTGAGTTACAGAGGAACACACTGAGTTACAGAGGACCACACTGAGTTACAGAGGAACACTGAGTTACAGAGGACCACACTGAGTTACAGAGGAACACACTGAGTTACAGAGGACCACACTGAGTTACAGGAGGACCACACTGAGTTACAGAGGACCACACTGCGTTACAGAGAACCACACTGAGCTACAGAGACCCACACTGAGTTACAGAGAACCACACTGAGTTACAGAGGCACACACTGAGTTACAGAGGACCACACTGAGTTACAGGAGGACCACACTGAGTTACAGAGGACCACACTGAGTTACAAGAGGACCACACTGAGTTACAAGAGGACCACACTGAGTTAGAGAGGACCACACTGAGTTACAGAGGACCACACTGAGTTACAGAGAACCACACTGAGTTACAGAGAACCACACTGAGTTACAGAGGACCACACTGAGTTACAGAGGACCACACTGAGTTACAGAGAACGACACTGAGTTACAGAGGACCACACTGAGTTACAGAGAACCACACTGAGTTACAGAGACCCACACTGAGTTACAGAGAACCACACTGAGTTACAGAGGACCACACTGAGTTACAGAGGACCACACTGAGTTACAGAGGACCACACTGAGTTACAGAGAACGACACTGAGTTACAGAGGACCACACTGAGTTACAGAGAACCACACTGAGTTACAGAGACCCACACTGAGTTACAAGAGGACCACACTGAGTTACAGAGGACCACACCGAGTTACAAGAGGACCACACTGAGTTACAGAGGACCACACTGAGTTACAGAGAACCACCCTGAGCTACAGAGGACCACACTGAGTTACAGAGGAACACACTGAGTTACAGAGAACCACCCTGAGCTACAGAGGACCACACTGAGTTACAGAGAACCACTTTGAGGTACAGAGGACCACACAGAGTTACAGAGGACCACACTGAGTTACAGAGAACCACTTTGAAGTACAGAGGACCACACAGAGTTACAGAGAACCACACTGAGTTACAAGAGGACCACGCTGAGCTACAGAGGACCACACAGAGTTACAGAGAACCACACTGAGTTACAAGAGGACCACGCTGAGCTACAGAGGACCACACCGAGTTACAGAGAACCACACTGAGTTACAAAGGACCACACTGAGTTACAGAGGACCACACTGAGTTACAGAGGAACACACTGAGTTACAGAGGACCACACTGAGTTACAGAGGAACACACTGAGTTACAGAGGACCACACTGAGTTACAGGAGGACCACACTGAGTTACAGAGGACCACACTGAGTTACAGAGAACCACACTGAGCTACAGAGACCCACACTGAGTTACAGAGAAGCACACTGAGTTACAGAGGACCACACTGAGTTACAGAGAACCACACTGAGTTACAGAGGACCACACTGAGTTACAGTGGACCACACTGAGTTACAGAGGCCCACACTGAGCTACAGAGGACCACACCGAGTTACAAGAGGACCACACTGAGTTACAGAGGACCACACTGAGTTACAGAGAACCACCCTGAGCTACAGAGGACCACACTGAGTTAAAGAGGAACACACTGAGTTACAGAGAACCACCCTGAGCTACAGAGGACCACACTGAGTTACGGAGAACCACACTGAGTTACAGAGGTCCACACAGAGTTACAGAGAACCACACTGAGTTAAAAGAGGACCACCCTGAGCTACAGAGGACCACACAGAGTTACAGAGAACCACACTGAGTTACAAGAGGAATACACTGAATTACAGAGGACCACACTGAGTTACAGAGAACCACACTGAGTTACAGAGGAACACACTGAGTTACAGAAGACCACACTGAGTTACAGAGGAACACACTGAGTTACAGAGGACCACACTGAGTTACAGAGGAACACACTGAGTTACAGAGGACCACACTGAGTTACAGAGGAACACACTGAGTTACAGAGGACCACACTGAGTTACAGAGGAACACACTGAGTTACAGAGGACCACACTGAGTTACAGGAGGACCACACTGAGTTACAGAGGACCACACTGAGTTACAGAGAACCACACTGAGCTACAGAGACCCACACTGAGTTACAGAGAACCACACTGAGTTACAGAGGCACACACTGAGTTACAGAGGACCACACTGAGTTACAGGAGGACCACACTGAGTTACAGAGGACCACACTGAGTTACAAGAGGACCACACTGAGTTACAAGAGGACCACACTGAGTTAGAGAGGACCACACTGTGTTACAGAGGACCACACTGGAGTTACAGAGAACCACACTGAGTTACAGAGAACCACACTGAGTTACAGAGGACCACACTGAGTTACAGAGGACCACACTGAGTTACAGAGAACGACACTGAGTTACAGAGGACCACACTGAGTTACAGAGAACCACACTGAGTTACAGAGACCCACACTGAGTTACAGAGAACCACACTGAGTTACAGAGGACCACACTGAGTTACAGAGGACCACACTGGAGTTACAGAGGACCACACTGAGTTACAGAGAACGACACTGAGTTACAGAGGACCACACTGAGTTACAGAGAACCACACTGAGTTACAGAGACCACACACTGAGTTACAAGAGGACCACACTGAGTTACAGAGGACCACACCGAGTTACAAGAGGACCACACTGAGTTACAGAGGACCACACTGAGTTACAGAGAACCACCCTGAGCTACAGAGGACCAAGCTGAGTTACAGAGGAACACACTGAGGTACAGAGAACCACCCTGAGCTACAGAGGACCACACTGAGTTACAGAGAACCACTTTGAGGTACAGAGGACCACACAGAGTTACAGAGGACCACACTGAGTTACAGAGAACCACTTTGAGGTACAGAGGACCACACAGAGTTACAGAGAACCACACTGAGTTACAAGAGGACCACGCTGAGCTACAGAGGACCACACAGAGTTACAGAGAACCAAACTGAGTTACAAGAGGACCACACTGAATTACAGAGGACCACACTGAGTTACAGAGAACCACACTGAGTTACAGAGGACCACACTGAGTTACAGAGAACCACACTGAGTTACAAGAGGACCACACTGAATTACAAGAGGACCACACTGAGGTACAGAGAACCACACTGAATTACAGAGGACCACACTGAATTACAGAGAACCACACTGAGTTACAGAGGACCACACTGAGTTACAGAGGAACACACTGAGTTACAGAGGACCACACTGAGTTACAGAGGAACACACTGAGTTACAGAGGACCACACTGAGTTACAGGAGGACCACACTGAGTTACAGAGGACCACACTGAGTTACAGAGAACCACACTGAGCTACAGAGACCCACACTGAGTTACAGAGAACCACACTGAGTTACAGAGGCACACACTGAGTTACAGAGGACCACACTGAGTTACAGGAGGACCACACTGAGTTACAGAGGACCACACTGAGTTACAAGAGGACCACACTGAGTTACAAGAGGACCACACTGAGTTAGAGAGGACCACACTGAGTTACAGAGGACCACACTGAGTTACAGAGAACCACACTGAGTTACAGAGAACCACACTGAGTTACAGAGGACCACACTGAGTTACAGAGGACCACACTGAGTTACAGAGAACGACACTGAGTTACAGAGGACCACACTGAGTTACAGAGAACCACACTGAGTTACAGAGACCCACACTGAGTTACAGAGAACCACACTGAGTTACAGAGGACCACACTGAGTTACAGAGGACCACACTGAGTTACAGAGGACCACACTGAGTTACAGAGAACGACACTGAGTTACAGAGGACCACACTGAGTTACAGAGAACCACACTGAGTTACAGAGACCCACACTGAGTTACAAGAGGACCACACTGAGTTACAGAGGACCACACCGAGTTACAAGAGGACCACACTGAGTTACAGAGGACCACACTGAGTTACAGAGAACCACCCTGAGCTACAGAGGACCAAGCTGAGTTACAGAGGAACACACTGAGTTACAGAGAACCACCCTGAGCTACAGAGGACCACACTGAGTTACAGAGAACCACTTTGAGGTACAGAGGACCACACAGAGTTACAGAGGACCACACTGAGTTACAGAGAACCACTTTGAGGTACAGAGGACCACACAGAGTTACAGAGAACCACACTGAGTTACAAGAGGACCACGCTGAGCTACAGAGGACCACACAGAGTTACAGAGAACCAAACTGAGTTACAAGAGGACCACACTGAATTACAGAGGACCACACTGAGTTACAGAGAACCACACTGAGTTACAGAGGACCACACTGAGTTACAGAGAACCACACTGAGTTACAAGAGGACCACACTGAATTACAAGA
This sequence comes from Coregonus clupeaformis, assembly GCF_020615455.1. Lineage (NCBI taxonomy): Eukaryota > Metazoa > Chordata > Actinopteri > Salmoniformes > Salmonidae > Coregonus > Coregonus clupeaformis. The sequence continues at coordinate 42,486 of NW_025535415.1, read as the reverse complement.
GGACCACACTGAGGTACAGAGAACCACACTGAATTACAGAGGACCACACTGAATTACAGAGAACCACACTGAGTTACAGAGGACCACACTGAGTTACAGAGGAACACACTGAGTTACAGAGGACCACACTGAGTTACAGAGGAACACACTGAGTTACAGAGGACCACACTGGAGTTACAGGAGGACCACACTGAGTTACAGAGGACCACACTGAGTTACAGAGAACCACACTGAGCTACAGAGACCCACACTGAGTTACAGAGAACCACACTGAGTTACAGAGGCACACACTGAGTTACAGAGGACCACACTGAGTTACAGGAGGACCACACTGAGTTACAGAGGACCACACTGAGTTACAAGAGGACCACACTGAGTTACAAGAGGACCACACTGAGTTAGAGAGGACCACACTGAGTTACAGAGGACCACACTGAGTTACAGAGGACCACACTGAGTTACAGAGAACCACACTGAGTTACAGAGAACCACACTGAGTTACAGAGGACCACACTGAGTTACAGAGGACCACACTGAGTTACAGAGGACCACACTGAGTTACAGAGAACGACACTGAGTTACAGAGGACCACACTGAGTTACAGAGAACCACACTGAGTTACAGAGACCCACACTGAGTTACAGAGAACCACACTGAGTTACAGAGGACCACACTGAGTTACAGAGGACCACACCGAGTTACAAGAGGACCACACTGAGTTACAGAGGACCACACTGAGTTACAGAGAACAACCCTGAGCTACAGAGGACCACACTGAGTTACAGAGGAACACACTGAGTTACAGAGAACCACCCTGAGCTACAGAGGACCACACTGAGTTACAGAGAACCACTTTGAGGTACAGAGGACCACACAGAGTTACAGAGGACCACACTGAGTTACAGAGAACCACTTTGAGGTACAGAGGACCACACAGAGTTACAGAGAACCAAACTGAGTTACAAGAGGACCACACTGAATTACAGAGGACCACACTGAGTTACAGAGAACCACACTGAGTTACAGAGGACCACACTGAGTTACAGAGGACCACACTGAGTTACAGAGGAACACACTGAGTTACAGAGGACCACACTGAGTTACAGAGGAACACACTGAGTTACAGAGGACCACACTGAGTTACAGGAGGACCACACTGAGTTACAGAGGACCACACTGAGTTACAGAGAACCACACTGAGCTACAGAGACCCACACTGAGTTACAGAGAAGCACACTGAGTTACAGAGGACCACACTGAGTTACAGAGAACCACACTGAGTTACAGAGGACCACACTGAGTTACAGTGGACCACACTGAGTTACAGAGGCCCACACTGAGCTACAGAGGACCACACCGAGTTACAAGAGGACCACACTGAGTTACAGAGGACCACACCGAGTTACAAGAGGACCACACTGAGTTACAGAGGACCACACTGAGTTACAGAGAACCACCCTGAGCTACAGAGGACCACACTGAGTTAAAGAGGAACACACTGAGTTACAGAGAACCACCCTGAGCTACAGAGGACCACACTGAGTTACGGAGAACCACACTGAGTTACAGAGGTCCACACAGAGTTACAGAGAACCACACTGAGTTAAAAGAGGACCACCCTGAGCTACAGAGGACCACACAGAGTTACAGAGAACCACACTGAGTTACAAGAGGAATACACTGAATTACAGAGGACCACACTGAGTTACAGAGAACCACACTGAGTTACAGAGGAACACACTGAGTTACAGAGGACCACACTGAGTTACAGAGGAACACACTGAGTTACAGAGGACCACACTGAGTTACAGAGGAACACACTGAGTTACAGAGGACCACACTGAGTTACAGAGGAACACACTGAGTTACAGAGGACCACACTGAGTTACAGAGGAACACACTGAGTTACAGAGGACCACACTGAGTTACAGGAGGACCACACTGAGTTACAGAGGACCACACTGAGTTACAGAGAACCACACTGAGCTACAGAGACCCACACTGAGTTACAGAGAACCACACTGAGTTACAGAGGCACACACTGAGTTACAGAGGACCACACTGAGTTACAGGAGGACCACACTGAGTTACAGAGGACCACACTGAGTTACAAGAGGACCACACTGAGTTACAAGAGGACCACACTGAGTTAGAGAGGACCACACTGAGTTACAGAGGACCACACTGAGTTACAGAGAACCACACTGAGTTACAGAGAACCACACTGAGTTACAGAGGACCACACTGAGTTACAGAGGACCACACTGAGTTACAGAGAACGACACTGAGTTACAGAGGACCACACTGAGTTACAGAGAACCACACTGAGTTACAGAGACCCACACTGAGTTACAGAGAACCACACTGAGTTACAGAGGACCACACTGAGTTACAGAGGACCACACTGAGTTACAGAGGACCACACTGAGTTACAGAGAACGACACTGAGTTACAGAGGACCACACTGAGTTAGAGAGAACCACACTGAGTTACAGAGGAACACACTGAGTTACAGAGGACCACACTGAGTTACAGAGGAACACACTGAGTTACAGAGGACCACACTGAGTTACAGGAGGACCACACTGAGTTACAGAGGACCACACTGAGTTACAGAGAACCACACTGAGCTACAGAGACCCACACTGAGTTACAGAGAACCACACTGAGTTACAGAGGCACACACTGAGTTACAGAGGACCACACTGAGTTACAGGAGGACCACACTGAGTTACAGAGGACCACACTGAGTTACAAGAGGACCACACTGAGTTACAAGAGGACCACACTGAGTTAGAGAGGACCACACTGAGTTACAGAGGACCACACTGAGTTACAGAGAACCACACTGAGTTACAGAGAACCACACTGAGTTACAGAGGACCACACTGAGTTACAGAGGACCACACTGAGTTACAGAGAACGACACTGAGTTACAGAGGACCACACTGAGTTACAGAGAACCACACTGAGTTACAGAGACCCACACTGAGTTACAGAGAACCACACTGAGTTACAGAGGACCACACTGAGTTACAGAGGACCACACTGAGTTACAGAGGACCACACTGAGTTACAGAGAACGACACTGAGTTACAGAGGAACACACTGAGTTACAGAGGACCACACTGAGTTACAGAGACCCACACTGAGTTACAAGAGGACCACACTGAGTTACAGAGGACCACACCGAGTTACAAGAGGACCACACTGAGTTACAGAGGACCACACTGAGTTACAGAGAACCACCCTGAGCTACAGAGGACCAAGCTGAGTTACAGAGGAACACACTGAGTTACAGAGAACCACCCTGAGCTACAGAGGACCACACTGAGTTACAGAGAACCACTTTGAGGTACAGAGGACCACACAGAGTTACAGAGGACCACACTGAGTTACAGAGAACCACTTTGAGGTACAGAGGACCACACAGAGTTACAGAGAACCACACTGAGTTACAAGAGGACCACGCTGAGCTACAGAGGACCACACAGAGTTACAGAGAACCAAACTGAGTTACAAGAGGGACCACACTGAATTACAGAGGACCACACTGAGTTACAGAGAACCACACTGAGTTACAGAGGACCACACTGAGTTACAGAGAACCACACTGAGTTACAAGAGGACCACACTGAATTACAAGAGGACCACACTGAGGTACAGAGAACCACACTGAATTACAGAGGACCACACTGAATTACAGAGAACCACACTGAGTTACAGAGGACCACACTGAGTTACAGAGGAACACACTGAGTTACAGAGGACCACACTGAGTTACAGAGGAACACACTGAGTTACAGAGGACCACACTGAGTTACAGGAGGACCACACTGAGTTACAGAGGACCACACTGAGTTACAGAGAACCACACTGAGCTACAGAGACCCACACTGAGTTACAGAGAACCACACTGAGTTACAGAGGCACACACTGAGTTACAGAGGACCACACTGAGTTACAGGAGGACCACACTGAGTTACAGAGGACCACACTGAGTTACAAGAGGACCACACTGAGTTACAAGAGGACCACACTGAGTTAGAGAGGACCACACTGAGTTACAGAGGACCACACTGAGTTACAGAGGACCACACTGAGTTACAGAGAACCACACTGAGTTACAGAGAACCACACTGAGTTACAGAGGACCACACTGAGTTACAGAGGACCACACTGAGTTACAGAGGACCACACTGAGTTACAGAGAACGACACTGAGTTACAGAGGACCACACTGAGTTACAGAGAACCACACTGAGTTACAGAGACCCACACTGAGTTACAGAGAACCACACTGAGTTACAGAGGACCACACTGAGTTACAGAGGACCACACTGAGTTACAGAGGACCACACTGAGTTACAGAGAACAACACTGAGTTACAGAGGACCACACTGAGTTACAGAGAACCACACTGAGTTACAGAGACCCACACTGAGTTACAAGAGGACCAAACTGAGTTACAGAGGACCACACCGAGTTACAAAGAGGACCACACTGAGTTACAGAGGACCACACTGAGTTACAGAGAACAACCCTGAGCTACAGAGGACCACACTGAGTTACAGAGGAACACACTGAGTTACAGAGAACCACCCTGAGCTACAGAGGACCACACTGAGTTACAGAGAACCACTTTGAGGTACAGAGGACCACACAGAGTTACAGAGGACCACACTGAGTTACAGAGAACCACTTTGAGGTACAGAGGACCACACAGAGTTACAGAGAACCAAACTGAGTTACAAGAGGACCACACTGAATTACAGAGGACCACACTGAGTTACAGAGAACCACACTGAGTTACAGAGGACCACACTGAGTTACAGAGGACCACACTGAGTTACAGAGGAACACACTGAGTTACAGAGGACCACACTGAGTTACAGAGGAACACACTGAGTTACAGAGGACCACACTGAGTTACAGGAGGACCACACTGAGTTACAGAGGACCACACTGAGTTACAGAGAACCACACTGAGCTACAGAGACCCACACTGAGTTACAGAGAAGCACACTGAGTTACAGAGGACCACACTGAGTTACAGAGAACCACACTGAGTTACAGAGGACCACACTGAGTTACAGTGGACCACACTGAGTTACAGAGGCCCACACTGAGCTACAGAGGACCACACCGAGTTACAAGAGGACCACACTGAGTTACAGAGGACCACACCGAGTTACAAGAGGACCACACTGAGTTACAGAGAACCACACTGAGTTACAGAGAACCACCCTGAGCTACAGAGGACCACACTGAGTTACGGAGAACCACACTGAGTTACAGAGGTCCACACAGAGTTACAGAGAACCACACTGAGTTAAAAGAGGACCACCCTGAGCTACAGAGGACCACACAGAGTTACAGAGAACCACACTGAGTTACAAGAGGAATACACTGAATTACAGAGGACCACACTGAGTTACAGAGAACCACACTGAGTTACAGAGGAACACACTGAGTTACAGAGGACCACACTGAGTTACAGAGGAACACACTGAGTTACAGAGGACCACACTGAGTTACAGAGGAACACACTGAGTTACAGAGGACCACACTGAGTTACAGAGGAACACACTGAGTTACAGAGGACCACACTGAGTTACAGAGGAACACACTGAGTTACAGAGGACCACACTGAGTTACAGGAGGACCACACTGAGTTACAGAGGACCACACTGAGTTACAGAGAACCACACTGAGCTACAGAGACCCACACTGAGTTACAGAGAACCACACTGAGTTACAGAGGCACACACTGAGTTACAGAGGACCACACTGGAGTTACAGGAGGACCACACTGAGTTACAGAGGACCACACTGAGTTACAAGAGGACCACACTGAGTTACAAGAGGACCACACTGAGTTAGAGAGGACCACACTGAGTTACAGAGGACCACACTGAGTTACAGAGAACCACACTGAGTTACAGAGAACCACACTGAGTTACAGAGGACCACACTGAGTTACAGAGGACCACACTGAGTTACAGAGAACGACACTGAGTTACAGAGGACCACACTGAGTTACAGAGAACCACACTGAGTTACAGAGACCCACACTGAGTTACAGAGAACCACACTGAGTTACAGAGGACCACACTGAGTTACAGAGGACCACACTGAGTTACAGAGGACCACACTGAGTTACAGAGAACGACACTGAGTTACAGAGGACCACACTGAGTTACAGAGAACCACACTGAGTTACAGAGACCCACACTGAGTTACAAGAGGACCACACTGAGTTACAGAGGACCACACCGAGTTACAAGAGGACCACACTGAGTTACAGAGGACCACACTGAGTTACAGAGAACCACCCTGAGCTACAGAGGACCACACTGAGTTACAGAGGAACACACTGAGTTACAGAGAACCACCCTGAGCTACAGAGGACCACACTGAGTTACAGAGAACCACTTTGAGGTACAGAGGACCACACAGAGTTACAGAGGACCACACTGAGTTACAGAGAACCACTTTGAGGTACAGAGGACCACAAAGAGTTACAGAGAACCACACTGAGTTACAAGAGGACCACGCTGAGCTACAGAGGACCACACAGAGTTACAGAGAACCAAACTGAGTTACAAGAGGACCACACTGAATTACAGAGGACCACACTGAGTTACAGAGAACCACACTGAGTTACAGAGGGACCACACTGAGTTACAGAGAACCACACTGAGTTACAAGAGGACCACACTGAATTACAAGAGGACCACACTGAGGTACAGAGAACCACACTGAATTACAGAGGACCACACTGAATTACAGAGAACCACACTGAGTTACAGAGGACCACACTGAGTTACAGAGGACCACACTGAGTTACAGAGGACCACACTGAGTTACAGAGGAACACACTGAGTTACAGAGGACCACACTGAGTTACAGGAGGACCACACTGAGTTACAGAGGACCACACTGAGTTACAGAGAACCACACTGAGCTACAGAGACCCACACTGAGTTACAGAGAACCACACTGAGTTACAGAGGCACACACTGAGTTACAGAGGACCACACTGAGTTACAGGAGGACCACACTGAGTTACAGAGGACCACACTGAGTTACAAGAGGACCACACTGAGTTACAAGAGGACCACACTGAGTTAGAGAGGACCACACTGAGTTACAGAGGACCACACTGAGTTACAGAGGACCACACTGAGTTACAGAGAACCACACTGAGTTACAGAGAACCACACTGAGTTACAGAGGACCACACTGAGTTACAGAGGACCACACTGAGTTACAGAGGACCACACTGAGTTACAGAGAACGACACTGAGTTACAGAGGACCACACTGAGTTACAGAGAACCACACTGAGTTACAGAGACCCACACTGAGTTACAGAGAACCACACTGAGTTACAGAGGACCACACTGAGTTACAGAGGACCACACTGAGTTACAGAGGACCACACTGAGTTACAGAGAACAACACTGAGTTACAGAGGACCACACTGAGTTACAGAGAACCACACTGAGTTACAGAGACCCACACTGAGTTACAAGAGGACCACACTGAGTTACAGAGGACCACACCGAGTTACAAGAGGACCACACTGAGTTACAGAGGACCACACTGAGTTACAGAGAACAACCCTGAGCTACAGAGGACCACACTGAGTTACAGAGGAACACACTGAGTTACAGAGAACCACCCTGAGCTACAGAGGACCACACTGAGTTACAGAGAACCACTTTGAGGTACAGAGGACCACACAGAGTTACAGAGGACCACACTGAGTTACAGAGAACCACTTTGAGGTACAGAGGACCACACAGAGTTACAGAGAACCAAACTGAGTTACAAGAGGACCACACTGAGTTACAGAGAACCACACTGAGTTACAGAGGACCACACTGAGTTACAGAGAACCACACTGAGTTACAAGAGGACCACACTAAGTTACAGAGGACCACCCTGAGTAACAAGAGGACCACACTGAGCTACAGAGGACCACACTGAATTACAGAGGACCACACTGAGTTACAGAGAACCACACTGAATTACAGAGAACCACACTGAATTACAGAGGACCACACTGAGTTACAAGAGGACCACACTGAGTTACAAGAGGACCACACTGAATTACAGAGAACCACACTGAGTTACAAGAGGACCACACTGAGTTACAGAGAACCACCCTGAGTTACAAGAGGACCACACTGAGTTACAGAGAACCACACTGAGTTACAAGAGGACCACACTGAGTTACAGAGAACCACACTGAGTTACAAGAGGGCCACACTGAATTACAGAGAACCACACTGAGTTACAGAGGACCACACTGAATTACAGAGGACCACACTGAGTTACAGAGAACCACACTGAATTACAGAGGACCACACTGAGTTACAGAGAACCACCCTGAGCTAGAGAGGACCACACTGAGCTACAGAGGACCACACTGAATTACAGAGGACCACACTGAGTTACAGAGAACCACACTGAGTTACAAGAGGACCACACTGAGTTACAGAGGACCACACTGAGTTACAGAGGACCACACTGAGTTACAGAGAACCACACTGAGTTACAAGAGGACCACACTGAATTACAGAGAACCACCCTGAGCTACAGAGGACCACACTGAGTTACAGTGGACCACACTGAGTTACAAGAGGACCACACTGAAATACAGAGAACCACACTGAGTTACATGAGGACCACACTGAGTTACAGAGGACCACACTGAGCTACAGAGAACCACACTGAATTACAGAGGACCACACTGAATTACAGAGAACCACCCTGAGTTACAGAGGACCACACAGTTACAGAGGACCACACTGATTACAGAGGACCACACAGAGTTACAGAGAACCACACTGAGTTACAAGAGGACCACACTGAATTACAGAGAACCACCCTGAGCTACAGAGGACCACACTGAGTTACAGAGAACCACACTGAGTTACAGAGAACCACACTGAGTTACAAGAGGACCACCCTGAGCTACAGAGGACCACACTGAGTTACAGAGAACCACACTGAGTTACAGAGAACCACACTGAGTTACAAGAGGACCACACTGAGTTACAAGAGGACCACACTGAATTACAGAGGACCACACTGAATTACAGAGAACCACACTGAGTCACAAGAGGACCACACTGAGTTACAGAGAACCACACTGAGTTACAAGAGAGGACCACACTGAGTTACAAGAGGACCACACTGAATTACAGAGAACCACACTGAATTACAGAGGACCACACTGAGTTACAGAGAAACACCCTGAGCTACAGAGGACCACACTGAGCTACAGAGGACCACACTGAATTACAGAGGACCACACTGAGTTACAGAGAACCACACTGAATTACAGAGAACCACACTGAATTACAGAGGACCACACTGAGTTACAGAGGACCACACTGAGTTACAAGAGGTCCACACTGAATTACAGAGAACCACACTGAGTTACAAGAGGACCACACTTTGTTACAGAGAACCACACTGAGTTACAGAGAACAACACTGAGTTACAAGAGGACCACACTGAATTACAGAGAACCACCCTGAGCTACAGAGGACCACACTGAGTTACAGAGAACCACACTGAGTTACAGAGAACCACACTGAGTTACAGAGGAACACACTGAGCTACAGAGGACCACACTGAGTTACAGAGAACCACACTGAGTTACAGAGAACCACACTGAATTACAGAGAACCACACTGAGTTACAGAGAACCACACTGAGTTACAGAGAACCACACTGAATTACAGAGGACCACACTGAGTTACAGAGGACCACACTGAGTTACAGAGAACCACACTGAGTTACAAGAGGACCACACTGAGTTACAGAGAACCACACTGAATTACAGAGAACCACCCTGAGCTACAGAGGACCACACTGAGTTACAGAGGACCACACTGAGTTACAGAGGACCACACTGAGTTTTCAGAGGACCACACTGAGTTTTCAGAGGACCACATTATACGCTGTAACTGTACTCTAACAAATGGCCTTGTAGAACAGAATACATGACAAGCTTGTCAGCAGCCATTTCTACTTAATCAACTCATTACTCATCTAGCCACTTACGCACTGCTTGGCAAGCACCAGACATGCCAGAGAGTGCTACTACAGCAGGGTTTCCCAACCCTCTCCCCAGAGCCCCGCCAGACATTTCACATGTTAGTTTTAATCCTAAACTGGCAGTACCTGGTTCCATCAGTCAACTAATCATCAAGCCTTTGACTGATGGAATCAGGTGTGTCAGTTTATGGTTATCAAGGGAAATAAAGTATTATTTCTAACAAAGATATCTATATATATTTTCAGGATGCGATGCAGTGCCTTAGACCGCTGCGGTACTCGGGAGGCCAACCACTATCTTTTTTAAACCATGTCTATCTTTATTTCCCAAACACAATTCAAACACGATCACAATTGCTTTTTTGTCTTTTAATAATTTTAAGCATATTTTAACACAGGCTTAAAGTGGAACTGACAGCATTTTAGCAACATTAAATCTTAAAATCTGTTCATATCAGTGGAGTCTCCTCAGAGGAGGAAGGAGAGGACCATCCTCCTCAGTGAATTTCATAAAATAAAATAAAAAGTAAAACATTGAAAAAGTTATCCTTTTTAGATAAAACTATGCTAAATATAGTCACATGTCACCAAATAATTGATTAAAACATCCTGTTTTGCAATGAAGGAGAACAGTAGCCTCAACAGCACTCTGTAGGGTAGCACCATGGTGTAGACGGAGGACAGCTAGCTTCCGTTCCTCCTCTTCAATACAAAACCTAGGAGGCTTTTAATTCTCACCCCTTCCATAGACTTACACAGTAATTATGACAACTTCCGGAGGACGTCCTCCAACCTATCAGAGCTCTTGCAGCATGAACTGGACATGTTGTCCACCCAATCAAAGGATCAGAGAATGAATATAGTACTGAAAGCATAAGCTACAGCTAGCTAGCACTGCAGTGGAGAAGGAGAATCGAGAGAGAGAGATTGTCATTTTTTTTCAGTTTCACTTACTTAGCTAGCAAATGCAGCTGGCTAGCTTAGTTACTCAAACACCCGGCTCAAACAGAGAGATGCTATGTTAGCTAGCTGGCTATGACTATCCAACACAACTCTGGAACTCTTCCAAGTCAAGGTAAGCTTTTGGTTTTATTAATTTATTTCCACTGGGGCCCGCCGGTGTAACTGCTTACTGACTGTAACGTTACTGCATGATTGTAGCGGGTTTACTAACGCATTAGTTCTATTAGCTATGTTGACTAGGACGTTACTTTAGCTAATATGGTGACAAGGATGTAGGCTGTGTGTAGCGGTTATGAAATAGTTTGGAAAGGTTTTTTTGCCAGGTCACATACAACTGATGTGTTGTTCATTGAAGTCAACAAACGAAGGGAAAAGGTGAGAGGAGGAGAGTGCATAGAGGCGAGAAGGAATACAACGTGGCTGCTATGAAAGTGAACTGTGTATGCGTGATCAGGGGTGTATTCCTTCCTCCGATTCTGTTGAAAAACATTTCACTTTCACAAACTAAACGGGAATAAAAAAAACTGCATTTGTCCAATAGAAACTCTTGTTTGCAACTGTTGGACTAATGATTACGCCGTAGATAAGCTAGATGCAGGCAAGAGTGTGCAAGGCGGTACTGAATGTGTCACTGTCTGTCCATATGTCACTGTCTGTCACCTCAAATTTTTCTCTCGAACCTGTGTGCACCTACGTTGTAAACTTTCATTCATAGGCTAGGTTGTAGCAACCTCATGATGGGTATAGAGAAAATGTGAGTATCATGTAGTAGCCTAAACCTATCGACGTTACGTTGAACTGGGTGAATGGAATATGAATGACAGTCGTCCAACATGCTGTAATAGAAATAAGTCCATGATCATGAGAAAAAAAATTGTCCTCCCTCATCATAAACGGCACTGACCGCCACTGGTTCATATACACCACCACAACTGAGTTACAGTTCATATAAGGAAATCAGTCAATTGAAATTAATTCATTAGGCCCTAATCTATGGATTTCACAAGACCGGGCAGGGGTGCAGCCATGGGTGGGCCTGGGAGGGCATAGGCCCACCCACTGGGGAGCCAGGCCCAGCCAATCGGATTAGTTTTTTCCCTGCACATAAAGGCTTTATTACAGACAGAAATACTCCTGTTTCATCAGCTGTCCGGGTGGCTGGTCTCAGACGATGCCGCAGGTGAGGAAGCCGGATGTGTGGGTCCTGGGCTGGCGTGGTTACACGTGGTCTGAGGTTTTGAGGCCGGTTGGACATTCCTCCAAATTCTCTAAAACAACATTTGAGGCGGCTTATGGTAGAGAAATGAACATTAAATTCTCTGGCAACAACTCTGGTGGACATTCCTGCAGTCAGCATTCCAATTGCATGCTCCCTCAAAACTTGAGACATCCCGTGGCATTGTGTTGTGTGACAAAACTGCACATTTTAGAGTGGCATTTTATTGTCCACAGCACAAGGTGCACCTGTGTAATGATCATGATGTTTGATCAGCTTCTTGATATGCCACACCTGGTCAGGTGGATGGAGAAATGCTCACTAACAGGGACGTAAACAATCCTCACTAGCATCATGCTGGTATAATTCAAAGCGTAAATGATTGTTTGTCTCAACACTTGGTAAATTTCCACCTGAGACAATGGTTAACAGTGAACATGGCTTAACACCTTTCTGTGGTTAGGCTAACGCCTTGTCACAAAGCCACTGTCTTGATGATACAGAGGTTGTTGATTCTGCTCACCCCAAGTCTTTAGTGTCACACAATAACACTAGAGCTAACATTAACATAAATACCGGTGACACAATGGTGTGGGGGGTAAGGAACAGGTGGAAACGCCCCATAACAACCCTATTTCTCTTCTCAGTTTCGCACCATTCGGACGGAGAAGATCAACCCAAGGTTATTTAGCCTATTATAACCCCTGCTGATGCCTCCTGTTCGTGTGTGTGTGTGTGTGTGTGTGTGTGTGTGTGTGTGTGTGTGTGTGTGTGTGTGTGTGTGTGTCAGTTTTGTATTCTGCACAGGGACTCTACCGTGGGGCAAGTGACCATGGTGACATTGCAGATGTCGGTGAGTCGGGTGACACAGTCGGTGAAATGACCTTGTTTCTGACACCATTTTGGACCACGTCTTGTCGTATTCCTTCCTGTCTTGTCGTATTCCTTCCTGTCTACATTTCTACAGTAGCCTGATAGACGGGTTAGCTGACAACGTCACGAAAAATATGATGCTCACGCTTCAATGGTGCAGAAGTCTGTGTGTTGTGACTCTGGATGGCCAGACTGCTACAATGACAAGGAGCTTGTTTCAGTTCGTTTTTATCTTGTTCTTGATACTGTGTCTTGTTTTGAGGTGTTTTGACTGATATGGCTCAAATTAGCCAGGTAGCTAAACCAACAACTGTAACAATGTGTTGTGCAAATGTGTGCAAATGTATTTATGTTTTCAGTAAACATTGGAGATGAAATATAGTTTAAATGTTGTCAACAATCTAAGCCAACCCCGTCTGTTCTGCCTCCATAGTTGCACACGCGTTGGTTTTGTTGTTAAACAACCAACCCGTCTATGAGCAGACCTCACTTTATTCAGAGACCAAATTCCACTTTTCTCTATGGTGGCACAGTCTGGCTGGATGTGAAATGTCGGACATGATTTGACCTGTTAGCTAGCTGCAACACTGATAGGTGGGCCTAGAGCGAACCATTCATTTATACATTATTTTCCCACTGTAACAGATATTTCACACATTAAATTCTTCATCTATTCATTGCTGTCATGCAATTTAATCTTTCAAATAAAACTCAATGGGGAACTATAAAACTTAACACAAGTCATTTATTTTCTGTTTGCTGTTCAAATTAATATGGGACTGACTGTAAATCCCAACGGTCTCGTTTCTGCTTTGATGACAATAGGCAACATTCCTGCCACAGCTATTTCATCATCCAGGCCTATTTGCAACGACCCATTCATGAGAGTCCTAATTGTTATTTTAATGGTATTCTGGATTTTAATGGCTCTGAGAATTTCCTTTTCCCGCGGAGATTAAACATCAATGCGCGTTTTCAGGTTCCAAAAATCCTTCCATTTAAGAATGATGGAGGCCACTGTGTTCTTGGGGAACTTCAATGCTGCAGAAATGTTTTTATTTTTTTGTACCCTTCCCCAGGTCTGTGCCTCAACACAACCCGATCGAACATCTCTGGAGAGACCTGAAAATAGCTGTGCAGCGACGCTGCCCATCCAACCTGACAGAGTTACTTTACAGCTACTCTGTAGGCTATCCTATCTAGGTTAGCCTACTTGCTTGCTCTCCATAGGATACCTTTTAGTGGCCACACTTTTCACGCAGAGGGGGGGGCGCCTTTATTTAACCAGGTAAGCCAGTTAAGAACAAGTTCTCATTTACAACTGCGACCTGGCCAAGATAAAGCAAAGCGGTGCGATGAAAAACAACAACAACACAGAGTTACATATGGGGGTACAAAACAAAACATGAAGTCAAAAATAAAGTCAAGAATACAACAGCAAGGGAGCGTGAACAGGGCGGGACCAAAGTTGGGGAAAACGGAACATTTGCTGCATTCTTATTACCACTCATCCACGCCAGGCATGTGCTTCTTCATCTGTTCGCGGCAGTGCATGATAGGCTACTGGACTGGTCAAGAATCGCCCAAAGACGCTGTTTCTAGGGACCATTTGTAATAGGCTATAGGCCATGCGGTAAGCTATTGAAGAATTTGATGGACTATTTCGACTCTGTCAACCACCGCATTCTTATTGGCAGACTAAATAGCCTTGGTTTCTCAAATGACTGCCTCGCCTGGTTCACCAACTACTTCTCAGATAGAGTTCAGTGTGTCAAATCGGAGGGCCTGTTGTCTGGACCTATGGCAGTCTCTATGGGGGTGCCACAGGGTTCAATTCTTGGGCCGACACTTTTCTCCGTGTATATCAATGATGTCGCTCTTGCTGCTGGTGACTCTCAGATCCACCTCTACGCAGACGACACCATTTTGTATACATCTGGCCCTTCATTGGACACTGTGTTAACAAACCTCCAAACGAGCTTCAATGCCATACAACAATCCTTCAGTAGCCTTCAACTGCTCTTAAACACTAGTAAAACTAAATGCATGCTTTTCAATCGAACGCTGCTAGCACCCGCCCACCCGACTAGAATCACCACTCTCGACGGGTCTGACCTAGAGTATGTGGACAACTACAAATATCTAGGTGTCTGGTTAGACTGTAAACTCAACTTCCAGACTCACATAAAGAATCTCCAATCCAAAGTTAAATCTAGAATCGGCTTCCTATTTCGCGAACAAAGCCTCCTTCACTCATGCTGCCAAACATGCCCTCGTAAAACTGACTATCCTACCGATCCTTGACTTCGCGATGTCATTTACAAAATAGCCTCCAACACTCTACTCAGCAAATTGGATGTAGTCTATCACAGTGCCATCCGTTTTGTCTCCAAAGCCCCATACACTACCCACCACTGTGACCTGTACGCTCTTGTTGGCTGGTCCTCACTACATGTTCGTCGTCAAACCCACTGGCTCCAGGCCATCTATAAATCACTGCTAGGCAAATCGCCGCCTTATCTTAGCTCATTGGTCACCATAGCAGCACCCACCCGCAGTCTGCGCTCCAGCAGGTATATCTCACTGGTCATTCCCAAAGCCAACACCTCCTTTGGCCGCCATTCCTTCCAGTTCTCTGCCGCCAATGACTGGAACAATTGCAAAAATCTCTGAAGCTGGAGACTCTTATCTCCCCCAATAACTTTAAGCATCAGTTGTCAGAGCACCTTACCGATCACTGCACCTGTACACAGCCCATCTGAAATTAGCCCACCCAACTACCTCATCCCTATATTGTTATTTAATTTGCTCTTTTTGCACCCCAGTATCTCTATTTGCACATAATCTCTTGCACATCTAGCATTCCAGTGTTAATACTATTGTAATTATTCTGCACTATAGCCTATTTATTGCCTTACCTCCATAACTTGCTACATTTGCACACACTGTATATATATTTTCTGTTGTATTTCTGACTTTATGTTTTTTTTTTACCCCATATGTAACTCTGTGTTGTTTTTATTGCACTACTTTGCTTTATCTTGGCCAGGTCGCAGTTGTAAATGAGAACCTGTTCTCAACTGGCTTACCTGGTTAAATAAAGGTGAAATAAAAAAATTAAAAATTATAGGACTATTTCCGTGCCCTAGACAGTGGACTGTGACGAAGCGGGAATCGCGGTCTTGTCATAAACGCGCATTATTTATAAATTGTTTAGGGTGTTCATGTTTCTCATGAAGGTGTAGGCCCTAGTAAATCAGTTCTACAACATGTATATATTGCTGTTCATTTTTGCGTTCGCCAGTAGGCCTATCATCAGAATTTACTGTGTCTAAAAAAGCCTCATCATGTGTAGATGAAATGTTTGTTTGGAAAGGTATTTCCTGCCAGAATATGCGGCCATTTGGCCTACCGTTCTGTCTAGCCTCAGAGTGCACAGATTCATCGCAACACTCACAAAATATAATCTCTATTTATTTAATTCAATTTAAGGTTTCCTTGCTTCACATTTCCCGCATTGTGTCGGAGGTCGGTGTGTCTGTGTCAGTCAATCTGCTATGGTTGACCATTCCTATATCCTAGGCCCGAGACTATCACTTTGTTTTATGAGAAAATACTTCTGTTACACATATACAGTGCCTTCAAAGAGTATTTACACAGCTTGACTTTCTCCACATTTTGTTGTGTTAGAGGCTGATTTTAAAATGGATTACATTTTGATTTTGTGTCACTGGTCTACAAACAATACCCCATAATGTCAAAGTGGATTTAAAAAATATATTTTATTTGACAAATTAATTAAAAATGAAATGGCTGAAATGTCTTGCGTCAATAAGTATTAAACCCCTTCTTTGTTATGGCAAGCCTGAATACTTTTTAAAGATGACTGGCAAAAGTATCAAACAACATAACACTTAATAATAATAATAATAATGCTCATTTAGGCTTCATTAAATTTTGTGAAGATGTCATTTTCTGGCCACAGAATGCAAGGATGACATCACTTCAGGGCGTAAAAGAACAATGACTTACTACAAGGAACACAAGCTACAGACATGACTTACTGCAAGGAACACAAGCTACAGACATGACTTACTGCAAGGAACACAAGCTACAGACATGACTTACTGCAAGGAACACAAGCTACAGACATGACTTACTGCAAGGAACACAAGCTACTGCCATGACTTACTGCAAGGAACACAAGCTACAGACATGACTTACTGCAAGGAACACAAGCTACTGCCATGACTTACTGCAAGGAACACAAGCTACAGACATGACTTACTGCAAGGAACACAAGCTACAGACATGACTTACTGCAAGGAACACAAGCTACTGCCATGACTTACTGCAAGGAACACAAGCTACAGACATGACTTACTGCAAGGAACACAAGCTACTGCCATGACTTACTGCAAGGAACACAAGCTACAGACATGACTTACTGCAAGGAACACAAGCTACAGACATGACTCACTGCAAGTAACACAAGCTACAGACATGACTTACTGCAAGGAACACAAGCTACAGACATGACTTACTGCAAGGAACACAAGCTACTGCCATGACTTACTGCAAGGAACACAAGCTACAGACATGACTTACTGCAAGGAACACAAGCTACTGCCATGACTTACTGCAAGGAACACAAGCTACAGACATGACTTACTGCAAGGAACACAAGCTACAGACATGACTCACTGCAAGTAACACAAGCTACAGACATGACTTACTGCAAGGAACACAAGCTACAGACATGACTCACTGCAAGTAACACAAGCTACAGACATGACTTACTGCAAGGAACACAAGCTACAGACATGACTTACTGCAAGGAACACAAGCTACAGACATGACTTACTGCAAGGAACACAAGCTACAGACATGACTTACTGCAAGGAACACAAGCTACAGACATGACTTACTGCAAGGAACACAAGCTACTGCCATGACTTACTGCAAGGAACACAAGCTACAGACATGACTTACTGCAAGGAACACAAGCTACAGACATGACTTACTGCAAGGAACACAAGCTACACACATTAGATCAGAAATTAAACAAATGACACTGGCATGATTTGAGAAGACACTTGTAAATCTGGGCAATAAACACATATGTCAATAATGATTACTCGTACGCCGATGATGAGATATGGTCTAGCTTGCTAACTAACATACTGTATCAAGGATACTAAATCTACCTGGACCAAAATATTACTGTAGATCATTTTATTATGTATTATTTAGCAGTTGAATAAAGAAAGGTTTGGAAAAACAGGGAAACCTTTGCCTGTCACCTTTAATGACAGTCTCTTCATAAGGAGATCGTATAGGGAGCTTCCTCACATCAATGCCTGGTTAGTAAGATATATTAAGGTGAGTAATTCAGTAACCATGTGTTAATAATCACTGGCTAATTAGGAACAGGTTATAGGTTACTTATAAAAGTTGAAGTAAACAATCAGGTCATTAAAATATGCCAGATATGAGTCTGAATCATTTGTGATTACTTGATAACAATTCAGCACAACATGGTGCAGCAAATACAGCTGCACCCACAGCATTAACCCCCATCCTACCCACAGAATTAACCCACCAACCTACCCACAGCATTAACCCACCAACCTACCCACAGCATTAACCCACCACCTACCCACAGCCTTAACCCACCACCTACCCACAGCCTTAACCCACCAACCTACCCACAGCATTAACCCACCAACCTACCCACAGCATTAACCCACCACCTACCCACAGCCTTAACCCACCACCTACCCACAGCCTTAACCCACCAACCTACCCACAGCATTAACCCACCAACCTACCCACAGCATTAACCCACCACCTACCCACAGCCTTAACCCACCAACCTACCCACAGCATTAACCCACCAACCTATCCACAGCATTAACCCACCAACCTACCCACAGCATTAACCCACCAACCTACCCACAGCATTAACCCACCACCTACCCACAGCCTTAATCCACCAACCTACCCACAGCATTAACCCACCAACCTATCCACAGCATTAACCCACCAACCTACCCACAGCATTAACCCACCAACCTACCCACAGCATTAACCTACCAACCTATCCACAGCATTAACCCACCAACCTACCCACAGCCTTTAACCCACCAACCTACCCACAGCATTAACCCACCAACCTATGCACAGCATTAAACCACCAACCTACCCACAGCATTAACCCACCAACCTACTCACAGCATTAAACCACCAACCTATCCACAACATTAACCCACAAACCTATCCACAGCATTAACCCACCAACCTACCCACAGCATTAAACCACCAACCTATCCACAACATTAACCCACCAACCTACCCACAGCATTTACCCACCAACCTACCCACAGCCTTTAACCCACCAACCTACCCACAGCATTAACCCACCAACCTATCAACAGCATTAACCCACTAACCTACCCACAGCTACAGCGCATATGTCTGCACCCACAGCATTTACCCACCAACCTACCCACAGCCTTTAACCCACCAACCTACCCACAGCATTAACCCACCAACCTATCCACAGCATTTACCCACCAACCTATCCTCCACGGGGACTGCGCATACAATGTCCCCATGTGCAGTTGGATATTATATTTTGACACAGTGATTGAGAGAGGATTGCTAGAAACAGTTAATTAGAGACTATAACCAAACATATTCTATATTCACTTACTTGCTCTGACCAAGAACATGTCGCTGGCGAAGAGCAACAGGATCACACAGTTCACAAACACCAGCACACAAGACATGGCTTGGTGTTTTAGTCTTCTCAGATCTATAGATCAAAATGTATAGATGTCCGATATTCAAGCACCCACTTGTAGGCTACTTAATGAGTTCAATTCATAGCATATTGCATTTTTTTAAAACTATTAATTTCCCGAATCATCCCTTATTATCCAAGCGACCATCGAAACCGTTGAGTCCAAGTATTCAGAGTAGATCAATTAACTTCAGGTATGTGACAAAAGAGATCATATTGACGAACATTTTGTCAACACTTCCCGGTACATTCATGTCCACAATAATCCCATATGTATTCCTTAACCATCACACCGACTTCTCTCCTTTCTCAAACCGCGGTACCCAAATGGAATCTCACGGCGTTCTGATGCCTCCGATCTTACTCCAAGGCTTTTAAAGGAGGCTTCTTAGAAATCGAAAGTTTATGCCTGTGATTCTCAATCTCCTATTATGTGAGTTCGTCGTGCCTCTCGTGGTCAGTGCATATAGGCTACAGGTAACCTGTGACTGAACACGAGGTCCCCTGAGGGGACGCGTTGAGAAGGTTCCGCGCTCTGAAACTATAGAACAGACAGCGCCTTGGGCAGCAGGCAGCGCGCCTCTCTCTGGTGGCCAGCACTGCTTTCTGATTATTTATTCATGTTGATCTGTCATTCTGCAGTGCCTCTCTCTCTCTCTCTCTCTCTCTCTCTCTCTCTGTCTCTGTCTCTCTCTCTCTCCCTGCTTCAATGGAATTCTAAAGACCACAGCCTTTTTTATAGCAGCCTTTTTTTTTTATAGCACTTGGCACAACCATGTACAATTGGAGCATGTGTTTAATTCGAGATTATAGTAAATTGACGCTCTATATCGGATGATGACCAGTGAGTGATTGTATTTGTTCTTGCTGTGTAATGGGCTCTCGCTCACAGCGAGCTCTTTTTTTTTTCTAGGGAGATGTCAAATGAAACCGTGTTCACCGCAATATGATTTAGCGAGACGCTTGTAGGATAGCGAAAGCCTAATAATCACAGTGTTTAGAACTACAGTGCGAACATTTTTTGCTGTCACGTCTGAACGTAACAACCTGTTTCTGTTTCTCTCCCTCGAGACATAGTTTTTATTTATTTACGCAAAATCCTCCTCCATGCATGGAATTAAATCGTTCGTGTGAAATTCGGTGTATAGTCCTCAATACAAACTATTTTTTTTTTTTTTTACTCCACCTGTCATATCATTATTGAAATTATTGGCAATGATTCCTTTCAAGAATCATACCTATTATGTAGTCTCAGACAGATCCACAGCCATGTATTTAGATATATGCCTCTGGCCAGACACAAATTGCGTTTTTGGATTGTCTGTGGGCGTGGTGGTTATAGCGGCTGCATGGGTGGGTGCGTGTCTCTCTCAGCTCACGTTGCACACACGCACACCATTCATTACATTAGGAGTTAGTAGCCTAACCCTCTGATGCATGTTTAATGGGAAACGTGCGGTTCCTCCGAAGTTGTAGGCTAACGTGGAGGCAGGATTTAGCCTAAGGATGAAGAAGAAAAAAAAAGTTGCTCATTTTCTTCCACAGCCTGAGGCTACATGCTATCCTATCCCAGTCTCAGCAAATGTGTGATGAAAGCCGACACAGTGCATGGTCACGATAACTCGTATTAATAATTGGCTGTATCCATTCATCGTAGGCCTAGGACTGATTTGAGGTCCATATCTAATGCCTCTGTAGCTAGCCTGTTGGGTGTTGCGAGCAGCACATCATGCAGTAAATTCCCTTTTGAAAACTGTCTCTCCAAAAGCTGAAAAGTGCGGTAATGCACACAAAATGTACAGTAACCTATGAATGTACCTCATGTTTTAGGCCTACCTCATTTGCCTATTAATCAGTTTGAATATCGACATTTGAATGTTTTTATTCTATCAGCATAGATGGGGTTAAATTGAACTCAGAATTCCGTTGACCAGATTGGCACATTCAACAAATCTCTGATCTAACAAAGTGGATATTCATCAAATCCGTCATGATTTATGGACAGTGAGGGGAAAAAAAGTATTTGATCCCCTGCTGATTTTGTACGTTTGCCCACTGACAAAGAAATGATCTGACCTCCTCCCTATAGGCTGTCTCACCATTGTCGGTGATCAGGCCTACCACTGTTGTGTCATCAACAGTGGTAGGCGGCGGCAGGTAGCTTAGTGGTTAAGAGCGTTGTGCCAGTAACTGAAAGGTCGCTGGTTCTAATCCCGAGCCGACTAGGTGAAAAATCTGTCGATGTGCCCTTGAGCAAGGCACTTAACCCTAATTGCTCATGTAAGTCGCTCTGGATAAGAGCGTCTGCTAAATGACGTAAATGTAAATCAGCAAACTTAATGATGGTGCTGGAGTCGTGTTTGGCCATGCAGTCGTGGGTGAACAGGGGAGTACAGGAGGGGACTAAGCACGCACCCCTGAGGTGCCCCCAGTGTTGAGGATCAGTGTGGCAGATGTGTTGTTGCCTACCCTTACCACCTGGGGGCAGCCTGTCAGGAAGTTTAAGATCCAGTTGCAGAGGGAGGTGTTTAGTCCCAGGGTCCTTAGCTTAGTGATGAGCTTTGAGGGCACTATGGTGTTGAATGCTGAACTGTAGTCAATGAACAGCATTCTCACATAGGTGTTCCTTTTGTCCAGGTGGGAGAGGGCAGTGTGGAGTGCGATTGAGATTACGTCTCAATCGATGGTGCTGTCATGCATGCTTCAGTGTTGCTTGCCTCGAAGCGAGCATAAAATGCATTTAGCTCGTCTGGTAGGCTCGTGTCACTGGGCAGCTCGCGGCTGGGTCTCCCTTTGTAGTCCGTAATAGTTTGCAAGCCCTGCCTCATCCGACGAGAGTCAGAGCCGGTGTAGTAGGATTCAATCTCAGTCCTGTATTGACGCTTTGCCTGTTTGATGGTTCATCTGAGGGCATAGCGGGATTTCTTATAAGCGTCCGGATTAGAGTCCCGCTCCTTGAAAGCTGCAGCTCTAGCCTTTAGCTCGCTGCGGATGTTGCCTGTAATCCATGGCTTCTGGTTGGGATATGTACGTACGGTCACTGTGGGGACGACGTCGTCGATGCACTTATTGATGAAGCCGGTGACTGAGGTGGTATACTCCTCAATGCCATTGGATGAATCTCGGAACATATTCCAGTCTGTGCTAGCAAAACAGTCCTGTAGCGTAGCATCTGCGTCATCTGATCACTTCCGTATTGAGCGAGTCACTGGCACAAAGCAAGGTCCATACAGAATTGGTTTGTCGAGATCGTTTTAAATTGTCATGCTACTTTACACGGTTGCTAAAGTAATCGTCCCAATCCCTTCTCAAAGTCAAGGTATGAGTCGAAAATCTGCCTACTTTCCTCGAATGTATGTAATGTCATGATTCCAAAGCTATACGATACTACAGATGGCAAGTTAATTATCTCACATCTCGGAAAATATTTGTAATGTTTTACCCATCTCCTCAAAAGTATCTCTACCTAAGATAGGCCAAAGCCTGTCATTTCCAATGGGAGCAAATGAATCATAGTGGGCAGAACAAGCAAGGAGGTGGTCAGAGCCAAGCACGAGCTAGTGAGATCCTATTGGAGCGTTCTAGCACTTATTTGCATATTTCCGTTATGGAACGCCTACCCTGTAAAGTGCGCGTGACTCAATAACTCAATTCACCCTTGCACTCCTTCTAAACACCATTAAAAAAACTTTGACAAAGTGTAAAGTCTACAAAACGCAGTCCACTCTGTTTGTTACAGATTACAGTTTTGGAAACAGAAAACTGTATGGAGATCAAATGTTTAATTGACAATAAAATTAGCAGAATGTCTGCCAAAATCCATCTAGCTCCATCATCTCCCACTGCCGCCACTGGGCTTCCTCTCATCACCATATTTGGTAGTGAATGGAAACGCCAACCGGACGCTTCACATTTATACATCCAGTGAAATATCTGGCTCATCGTTCTATCTCTGGTTCCCGGTATTTCCATGGTAGCTCTTGGTGATGCCATGTTTCAAAACAACTTTTATGTGTGGCTGTATACACGTATTCATCGTTTGTTGGGGTATTGATCTGTGGAAAGTTTCTACCATCAATATCAGCCAGCAGGATGCTAATAGAGCTTTTCTTATATATGGATGTTGTCATGGTTTCTATGCGCTCAACATCATCAACCTTCTGGGCACCTGCCGTTCAGTGGAGACGCAAAAACTAAAGCAGGAAGCACCAGTGACTCGGTCAATAAAAAAGTGGTCAGATGAAGCAGATACTAAGCTACAGGACTGTTTCGCTAGCACAGACTGGAATATGTTCCTGGATTATTCCAGATGGCATTGAGGAGTACACCACATCAGTCACTGGCTTCATCAATAAGTGCATCGATGACGTCGTCCCAACAGTGACTGTACGTACATACCTCAACCAGAAGCCATGGATTACAGGCAACATCCGCACTGAGCTTTCAAGGAGCGGGAATCTAACCCGAAGCTTATAAGAAATCCCGCTATGCCTTCCGACGAACCATCAAACAGGCAAAGCGTCAATACAGGACTAAGATTAAATCGTACTACACCGGCTCCGACGCTCGTCGGATGTGGCAGGGCTTGCAAACTATTACAGACTACAAAGGGAAACACAGCCGCGAGCTGCCCAGTGACACAAGCCTACCAGATGAGCTAAATTACCTCTATGCTCGCTTCGAGGCAAGTAACACTGATACATGCGTGAGAGCATCAGCTGTTCCGGATGACTGTGTGATCACGCTCTCCTTGGCCGATGTGAGTAAGACCATTAAACAGGTCAACATTGACAAGGCCGCAGGGCCAGACAGATTACCAGGACGTGTAGTCCGAGCATGCACTGACCAATTGGCAAGTGTCTTCACTGACATTTTCAACATGTCCCTGACTGAGTCTGTAATACCAACATGTTTCAAGCAGACCACCATAGTCCCTGTGCCCAAGAACACTAAGGTAACCTGCCTAAATGACTACAGAACCGTAGCACTGACATCTGTAGCCATGAAGTCCTTTGAAAGGCTGGTCATGGCTCACATCAACAACATTATCCAAGAAACCCTAGACCCACTCCAATTTGCATATCGCTCCAACAGATCCACAGATGATGCAATCTCTATTGAACTCCACACTGCCTTTCACACCTGGATCCTCAACACTGGGGCCCCTCAGGGTGCGTGCTCAGTCCCATCCTGTACTCCCTGTTCACTCATGACTGCATGGCCAGGCACGACTCCAACACCATCATTAAGTTTGCCGACGACACAACGGTGGTAGGCCTGATCACCGACAACGACGAGACAGCCTATAGGGAGGAGGTCAGAGACCTGGCCATGTGGTGCCAGGATAACAATCCCTCAACGTGATCAAGACAAAGGAGATGATTGTGGACTACAGGAAAAAGAAGAGGACCGAGCACGCCCCCATTCTCATCGACGGGGCTGTAGTGGAGCAGGTTGAGAGCTTCAAGTTCCTTGGTGTCCACATCACCAACAAACTAACATGGTCCAAGCACACCAAGACAGTCGCGAAGAGGCCACGACAAAGCCTATTCCCCCTCAGGAGACTGAAAAGATTTGGCATGGGTCCTCAGATCCTCAAAGGTTTCTTCAGCTGCACCATTTAGAGCATCCTGACTGGTTGCATCACCGCCTGGTATGGCAACTGCTCGGCCTCCGACCGTAAGGCACTACAGAGGGTAGTGCGTACGGCCCACTACATCACTGGGGCCAAGCTTCCTGCCATCCAGGACCTCTATACCAGGCGATGTCAGAGGAAGCCCCTAAAAATGGTCAAAGACTCCAGCCACCCTGGTCATAGACCGTTCTCTCTGCTACCGCACGGCAATCGGTACCGGAGCGCCAAGTCTAGGTCCAAGAGGCTTCTAAACAGCTTCTACCCCCAAGCCATAAGACTCCTGAACATCTAATCAAATGGCTACCCAGACTATTTACATTGCCCCCCCTCTTTTATTCTGCTGCTACTCTCTGTTTATTATCTATGCATAGTCACTTTAATAACTCTACCAACATGTACATATTACCTCAATTACCTCGACTAACCGGTGCCCCCGCACATTGACTCGGTACCGGTACCCCCTGTATATAGCCTCGCTATTGATATTTTTACTGCTGCTCTTTAATTATTTGTTACTTTTATTTCGTTTTATTTTATATAGTATTTTTCAGTGATTTTTTTTTTGGTATTCTTTCTTAAAACTGCATTGTTGGTTAATGGCTTGTAAGTAAGCATTTCACTGTAAGGTCTACACATGTTGTATTCGGCGCATGTGACAAATAAAATGTGATTTGATTTGATTTGATATAGATGTGTCCCAAAAAAAGCTTTTGTCCCAAATGGCACCTATTCCCTATATAGTGCACTACTACCCCAAAAATAATAAGTTCACTAATATAGGGAATAGGGTGCCATTTGGGACTCGAAAGCTTTTTGTCCAGCCTGACATTGGCCTACTAAATATTACATTAGAGTTGCCATGGCAGCTGTCCTGATCCCACAGTGTCTATTTGTAGAACTAGCGGCAGAATACCTCCGACCATTACAGGGTATTGGGGATCTATTGTGAATGGTTTCTCCTTAAAAACAGAACCTGTATGCTCTCAACATTGACAAAAAAACACCATCTGAGCTTTCCTTGTTATGACATGGCTGTCTAAAGCTGGGATTCATTCAAACCCGCCATAGCAATGTTTACACAGTGTCTTTATTTACAGTATTCATCCCGGGCCCACACACTTCTAATTCTGAACAGTGAAAGCTGTGAGGGCGGGGGGGGGGTCGCCCTGGTAGTAGGTGTAGGTTTTTATACAGGACCCAAGACCAGTCTGTGAGGTAATTTGACCATTGGAAAAATAGCTACTGTGTAAATACTGCAATGCAGGTTTGATTGAATTGAGGCTGCTGTAACAGGTGTAATAAGGAGATTAGAGGTGTTAAAGATGTTAGAGGTGTTAGTTTAAATGAGTTCGAACATTGACCTTTTATTTTACGCAAATAATAAATTAATCCAGCTCTGATGGTGCTGTCACTGTTTAAAATGCACAGGGGCTCGCTTCCCAAACCCACACAACATCTTAGGCTTTTGGACTCAACACAGAAGGGGCATACATTTCTCGCTTCACCCTCCTGCGTCAGCTGAACCATCTTTCCTTAATATTGTTAATGACTTTAATTATCCTGATGAGTTTTGTAGCGTCCAACAACCCCCAAGGTTGCCTAAGGAGAGAGAACGCCCAAATTGTAAAATTTCCCCCTCGCTGGCTTTGGGAGAGAATCAAATGTTAATTGCTTTTGTATTCAGTGCTTTGTAAAAGTACTTGGTGAGAAACACCAGAGCTTTAAATGGAGTCCAGGGATGAGTCACAAAATGGGACCCTGGTCAAAAGTTATGAAATATATTTACATTGTAGTCATTTAGCAGATGCTCTTATCCAAAGTGACTTACAGTTAGTGCATACATTTTATACTGGCCCCCGTGGGAAACGAACCCACAACCCTGGCGTTGCAAGCGCCATGCTCTACCAACTGAGCTACAGGGGACTTAGAGAATAGGATGCCATTTGATACGTGCCCGAAGAGTTTGAATGGAGTTGCTTATGGAAATAGCTAAGGCCTTTCCACTTCTGTCCTTCTCTTGGATGCCTTTTAGATTTACTTCCAATTTACTTAAATTGGAAACATTACGATGGGGGTGTACTTGTACATCAAGCTGTCTCACTACAGAAACAGGGAGATAGACTAGTGTCCTGTCCAGGTGGTGTACTTGTACATTAAGCTGCTTCATGCTAGAGAAACAGGAGATAGACTAGTGTCCTGTCCAGGGGTGTACTTGTACATCAAGCTGCCTCACTACAGAAACAGGAGATAGACTAGTGTCCTGTCCAGGGGTGTACTGGTACATCAAGCTGTCTCACTACAGAAACAGGAGATAGACTAGTGTCCTGTCCAGGGGTGTCCTGTACATTAAGCTGCTTCATGCTAGAGAAACAGGAGATAGACTAGTGTCCTGTCCAGGGGGGTGTACTTGTACATTAAGCTGCTTCATGCTACAGAAACAGGAGATAGACTAGTGTCCTGTCCAGGGGGGTGTACTGGTACATCAAGCTGTCTCACTACAGAAACAGGAGATAGACTAGTGTCCTGTCCAGGGGGTGTACTGTACATCAAGCTGTCTCACTACAGAAACAGGAGATAGACTAGTGTCCTGTCCAGGGGTGTACTGTACATCAAGCTGTCTCACTACAGAAACAGGAGATAGACTAGTGTCCTGTCCAGGTGGTGTACTTGTACATTAAGCTGCTTCATGCTACAGAAACAGGAGACAGACTAGCGTCCTGTGAGCCGTTCTCGCTCGGACAAGGCTTCCTTATTTGACTGATGATGGAGGATTCTTTCCAAGTTCAAAGAGTGTTTCTGGCTTGGCTGATGTGACCCCTAGTATCATGGTCACATCATCAAATCAAATCAAATGTTATTTGTCACATGCTTCGTAAACAACAGGGTCCTCATTTATCAGTATTGCGTAGTAACTATTCTAAAATTTTACTTACGAACGGAATTTACAATGGTCGTATGCATAGAAAATGTGTGATTTATCAAATAATCCTTAGAGCGTCGTACGTACACCGATGGGAGATAACCATTGATAATTACCAGTTGTTGTCAGTCTCAGTGCTCGTGCACAACCTTGGCTGTTTTGCATTTCGAAACGCCCCTAATTAACCATATACGGTCAAAATCATCCCTTTAACCCGCGGGGAATACACAACGCCATACCATGAAATAAAAAAAGCACAACCAAAAAAAGCTACGAAAAATAAAACATTCCGAGACTGAAATAGAGGTGCTAGTGTCAGGGATTGAGTACAACCAAAAGGTTTGATTTAAAATCAAATCCCACAAAAAATGTCACATGCGCCGAATACAACAGGTGTAGACCTTACCGTAAAATGCTTACTTGCAAGCCCTTAACCAACAATGCAGTTCAAGAAATAGAGTTAAGAAAATATTTACTAAATAAACTAAAGTCAAAAATAAAATAAAAAGTAACACAATAAAATAACAATAACGAGGCTATATACAGGGGGTACCGATACTGAGTCAGCGTGCAGGGGTACAGGTTAGTCAAGGTCATTTGTACATGTAGGTTGGGGTAAAGTGACTTTGCATAGATAATAAACAGAGAGTAGCTGGTCGGGGCATTTTATTAATTGTTCAGCAGTCTTATGGCTTGGGGGTAGAAGCTGTTAAGGAGCCTTTTGGACCTAGACTTGGGCGCAACGACACCCTAGATCCACTCCAAATTGGAGTGGGGTCTAGCGTGTCTGGGCTGATGGAGTTGATGTGTGCCATAAACATATATACTTCATGATTACAGATGTCATTGTGGCATGAAGCCTTAGAGTTCATGGGGACAGGAATGATGGTGGTCATCATAAGACATGTGGGGATTACAGACTGGAACAAAAAGAGGTTGAAAAGTACATTGAATATGCCAGTTGAACTGTGCATGCACTGAGCACGCGCCCTGAAACACCGTCCGGCCCCGCGGCCTTGTGGGTGTGACCTCTAAGTAGAACGCGCCCTGAAACACCGTCCGCCCCCCCAAATTCCTCTTTATTTTTCCAATGGTTTTGCCAAAGAGAGAGGCGGGCTGAATTGTCATGAATCTTTCCCGAAGTCAAAATTAATTAAGACAAAAAAACATTATGGTTAGCAGTGTGATTAAGGTTACGGTTAGGATTAAAATCTGATTGTATGACTTTGTGGCTGTGCCAGCTAGTGACCACTCTACAGAGCTGCCCCCAGTACATGAGTCATCCCAAAGAATGCCAACGAGAGAGAGAGAGAGAGAGAGAGAGAGAGAGAGAGAGAGAGAGAGAGAGAGAGAGAGAGAGAGAGAGAGAGAGAGAGAGAGAGAGAGAGAGAGAGAGAGATCTGAATATTTACGAGCAGCATGTTTCTTCTGCTATATATTGACATTTGGTACAGAGACTACTGGCAGGGCTGTGACACACACACACACACACACACACACACACACAGTGACACAAGAGGCCTTTAAACTAGAGGGGCCACAGTTCCGCATACTGATCTGAGATAATGCGCCATGTCTTAGAGGTCACCTAGCTAGTGAGACACTGGAACCATGGTGACGGGCGATATAATAAGGTGTTATATCAACAAGATATCATGATTTTACTTCAGTATTCAACGTTTGTCCGGGGGATTAATGTCTATGGGTGAATTAAACAAGGTAAGGGTTGTTAAAACAGAAAAACTTGATGGTTAATTACAAAACTGGAAGTTTAAGTTTAGGCATTAATTCCGACTGGTTAAGGTAAGGGGGTCCTAGCAAGCCGCGAGCCTACTTGGTGGTAATACTTCGCCCCTATTGGACAGTATTGAGGTCATCTCTCGATGGAGACCCGGACAAACGTCAAATATAGAAGTCATATCCGGTGTGATCTTGCTGGTTATATAGATTCTGTGGCTTTTGTGAATGAAGCATGTCTCTTAGGGTTAGGGTTAGGGTAAAGCACGTCTCTTAGGGTTAGGGTTAGGGTAAAGCACGTCTCTTAGGGTTAGGGTTAGGGTGAAGCACGTCTCTTAGGGTTAGGGTTAGGGTAAAGCACGTCTCTTAGGGTTAGGGTTAGGGTAAAGCACGTCTCTTAGGGTTAGGGTTAGGGTGAAGCACGTCTCTTAGGGTTAGGGTTAGGGTGAAGCACGTGTCTTAGGGTTAGGGTAAAGCACGTCTCTTAGGGTTAGGGTGAAGCACGTCTCTTAGGGTTAGGGTTAGGGTAAAGCACGTCTCTTAGGGTTAGGGTTAGGGTAAAGCACGTCTCTTAGGGTTAGGGTGAAGCACGTCTCTTAGGGTTAGGGTTAGGGTGAAGCACGTCTCTTAGGGTTAGGGTTAGGGTGAAGCACGTCTCTTAGGGTTAGGGTTAGGGTAAAGCACGTCTCTTAGGGTTAGGGTTAGGGTGAAGCACGTCTCTTAAGGTTAGGGTTAGGGTGAAGCACGTCTCTTAGGGTTAGGGTTAGGGTAAAGCACGTCTCTTAGGGTTAGGGTGAAGCACGTCTCTTAGGGTTAGGATTAGGGTGAAGCACGTCTCTTAGGGTTAGGGTAAGGGTAAGGGTAAGGGTTAGGGTTAGGGTTAGGGTTAGGGTAAAGCACGTCTCTTAGGGGAAATATACTATCACTTCTGCTCGTTCTTAGTTAACTGCCTTCACAATTAAGAGGATTGAAGATGATACTCTGTTGTATATTGTATTATTATGTATATGTATATTGACTCTCTATGTCCCCTATCCTCCCAGCCGCTCGGTCCTCCCCTCCTGCTCCGTTGCTTGACGACTCATTGTGAGCTCTCAGAACAGGGCTCCGGGCAGCCGAGCGGAAAAATTGAGGAAAACTAGACTCCCCTGCGGACCTGGCATCTTTTCACTCCCTCCTCTCTACATTTTCTTCCTCTGTTTCTGCTCAAAGCCACTTTCTACCACTCTAAATTCCAAGCATCTGCCTCTAACCCTAGGAAGCTCTTTGCCACCTTCTCCTCCCTGCTGAATCCTCCTCCCCCCCCCCTTCTCCCTCTATGTGGATGACTTTGTCAACCATTTTGAAAAGAAGGTTGACGACATCCTATCCTCGTATGTTAAGTCAAATGACACCGCTGGTCCTGCTCACACTGCCCTACCCTATGCTTTGACTTCTTTCTCCCCTCTCTCTCCAGATGAAATCTTGTGACTTGTGACGGCCGGCCGCCCAACAACCTGCCCGCTTGACCCCATCCCCTCCTCTCTTCTCCAGACCATCTCCGGTGACCTTGTCCCTTACCTCACCTCGCTCATCAACTCATCCTTGACCACTGGCTATGTCCCTTCTGTCTTCAAGAGAACGAGAGTTGCACCCCTTCTCAAAAAACCTACACTCGATCCCTCCAATGTCAACAACTACAGACCAGTATCCCTTCTTTCTTTTCTCTCCAAAACTCTTGAGCGTGCCGTCTTTAGCCAACTCTCTTGCTATCTCTCTCAGAATGACTTTCTTGATCCAAACCAGTCAGGTTTCAAGACTGGTCATTCAACTGAGACTGCTCTTCTCTGTGTCACGGAGGCTCTCCGCACTGCTAAAGCAAACTCTCTCCTCTGCTCTCGTCCTTCTAGACCTATCTGCTGCCTTTGATACTGTGAACCATCAGATCCTCCTCTCCACCCTCTCCGAGTTGGGCATCTCCGTCGCGGCTCACTCTTGGATTGCGTCCTAACTGACAGGTCGCTCCTACCAGGTGGCGTGGCGAGAATCTGTCTCCGCACCACGTGCTCTCACCACTGGTGTCCCCCAGGGCTCAGTTCTAGGCCCTCTCCTATTCTCGCTATACACCAAGTCACTTGGCTCTGTCATATCCTCACATGGCCTCTCCTATCATTGCTACGCAGACGACACACAATTCATCTTCTCCTTTCCCCCTTCTGATAACCAGGTGGCGAATCGCATCTCTGCATGTCTGGCAGACATATCAGTGTGGATGATGGATCACCACCTCAAGCTGAACCTCGGCAAGACGGAGCTGCTCTTCCTCCCGGGGAAGGACTGCCCGTTCCATGATCTCGCCATCAGGTCCTAATCCAGGCACTTGTCATCTCCCGTCTGGATTACTGCAACTCGCTGTTGGCTGGGCTCCCTGCCTGTGCCATTAAACCCCTACAACTCATCCAGAATGCTGCAGCCCATCTGGTGTTCAACCTTCCCAAGTTCTCTCATGTCACCCCGCTCCTCTGCACACTCCACTGGCTTCCAGTTGAAGCTCGCATCTGCTACAAGACCATGGTGCTTGCCTACGGAGCTGTGAGGGGAACGGCACCTCCGTACCTTCAGGCTCTGATCAGTCCCTACACCCAAACGAGGGCATTGCGTTCATCCACCTCTGGCCTGCTGGCTCCCCTACCTCTGCGGAAGCACAGTTCCCGCTCAGCCCAGTCAAAACTGTTTTTGCTGCTCTGGCACCCCAATGGTGGAACAAGCTCAATCATGACGCCAGGACAGCGGAGTCACTCACCACCTTCCGGAGACACTTGAAACCCCACCTCTTTAAGGAATACCTGGGATAGGATAAAGTAATCCTTCCACCCCCCAAAAAAAAAAAAAAAGAACTATTGTAAAGTGGTTGTCCCACTGGCTATCATAAGGTGAATGCACCAATTTGTAAGTCGCTCTGGATAAGAGCGTCTGCTAAATGACGAAAAATGTAAAATGTAAGTGTAACTTCACCACCTTTGAGTCAGATGCCAAAACACAAAACACGTGTACCAACAAATGTCCAAACATTTACGTTCATGTGTACTTTCTATTTGTCTTTGCTTCATATGTTCTAGTAACGTAAGTATTACTATAGCACTTACACTTGGGGAAGAAACGGGCCACCCACAAATCTATCGTTGCCCCCTTGTGCTGCAGGTCTGTAGAGCAGAGACCTCAAAGGAAACTCCATTAGTGGCCACTTCATAAAAATCTACGTTGGTTCTAGAAATAATGGCATCTAACTGTAATGTATGAGCAGGGGAGCAGCTAATGAATTCAATCTCTTTCCAAGTCCATTTCTTAATTTTTCATTTTTTTTCCGCCCGCTTGGCATTCTCCTCACTCGTTCAACGCTGACGGTTTGGAAAAGGAGTCAGAGGCAAAGTGGCGTCTCACTGAGATGAAATGATGGCAATGTAGGGAGAAAAAGATGGACAAAGAGAGATTTTTCTTTCGCTCCATCTGTGGAGTGAATTTGATTAACATATAGAGCTCTCCCCAAGTGCACTAAATAGGTTGGGGATATCTGCTGCACTCAGTTGCAATATGCAAAGTTCCAATTAGTAAGACTTACAACGAGTGGATCTGGCAGTCTTCAAATGTTGTCTTTACTCAATTGCATTGCCTTGATTCCTTGCCCCCTCTCTCCTTGCCCCCTCTCTCTCCTTGCCCCCTCTCTCCTTGCCTCTTTCTCAAAACCATTAGATCCATTTATGGACTTAAAGGACATTTTCACCCAAAAACTATCTTTTGGTATTTGTTTCATTTGTCGCAAAATGTTTTGCTTGTCAGCAATCAAGTTTTCAAGATATGTAACTTTCAAAATACAGAAATCATCCATGAATGATGCATTTTACACCATATGATGCTACGTTTTGCATCATCTTGTAAACAAACACTGTATAGCCTCAAAACATGGTTTAAACTATACTGTGGATCTCATAGATGGTCAGTCCTTGCATCCATAGCTCTGTCTATATATTTGAGAGTGGTTACATTTATCCAGCCCCATCCCTCAGCTTTTTACTGAAACCGTGGCGGGGAGGATGCTTTGTTATTGTTGTCCACCACGATGAAATCGTGGAGGGGACTGTGGATCTGTCTCCGTACGTTTGTCCTTTCGTACATTCCTACGTTAGTCACACACGATTTCTCAGACAGCACTGGCCCAATTTTTGACAAAACTTGGGTGAATGATGGGTCTTGCCATAGAGATCCGTCATTTACAAAATTACACTGATTGGCCAGATGGTGGCGCTATAACAAGAGAATACAAACTTTGAAAGGTCATGCCCATCTCCCCGTTTGACATAAAGTCATACAATTCGGTCCCTCTCCTCACAAGGAACACATTTGCATCAGGGACCCATAAGGTCCGCCATGATGGATTTTCCGCCATTTAGAATTTTGTGAAAACCACTTAAAAATGCTACTTTTCTGGCACCGCATGATTGGTCTGCACAAAACTTGATATGTGGCATCTATGGACAAAGGTCTCTCCAGTATTCTCCAGGCTAGGACCTAAAATGTTGTAGATCTTAATGTTTTTCCACAAAATCCTGGACTATCGGACCACCATTTTATTACGTTTGCAATCGCAACAAATAATCTGCTCAGACCCCAACCAAGGAGCATCAAAAGTCGTGCTATAAATTCTCAGACAACACAAAAATTCCTTGATGCCCTTCCAGACTCCTTCTGCCTACCCAAGGACGTCAGAGGACAAAAATCAGTTAACCACTTAACTGAGGAACTCAATTTAACCTTGCGCAATACCCTAGATGCAGTTGCACCCCTAAAAACGAAAAACATTTGTCATAAGAAACTAGCTCCCTGGTATACAGAAAATACCCGAGCTTTGAAGCAAGCTTCCAGGAAATTGGAACGGAAATGGCGCCACACCAAACTGGAAGTCTTCCGACTAGCTTGGAAAGACAGTACCGTGCAGTACCGAAGAGCCCTCACTGCTGCTCGATCATCCTACTTTTCCAACTTAATCGAGGAAAATAAGAATAATCCCAAAAAAAATTTTGATACTGTTGCAAAGCTAACTAAAAAGCAGCATTCCCCAAGAGAGGATGGCTTTCACTTCAGCAGTAATAAATTCATGAACTTCTTTGAGGAAAAGATCATGACCATTAGAAAGCAAATTACGGACTCCTCTTTGAATCTGCGTATTCCTCCAGGGCTTAGCTGTCCTGGATCTGCACAGCTCTGCGAGGGCCTGGGATCGGGAGAGACACTTAAGTGTTTTAGTACTATATCTCTTGACACAATGATGAAAATAATCATGGCCTCTAAACCTTCAAGCTGCATACTGGATCCTATTCCTACTAAACTGCTGAAGGAGCTGCTTCCTGTGCTTGGCCCTCCTATGTTGAACATAATAAACAGCTCTCTATCCACCGGATGTGTACCAAACTCACTAAAAGTGGCAGTGATAAAGCCTCTCTTGAAAAAGCCAAACCTTGACCCGGAAAATATAAAAAACTATCGGCCTATATCGAATCTTCCATTCCTCTCAAAAATTTTAGAAAAGCTGTTGCGCAGCAACTCACTGCCTTTCTGAAGACAAACAATGTATACGAAATGCTTCAGTCTGGTTTTAGACCCCATCATAGCACTGAGACTGCACTTGTGAAGGTGGTAAATGACCTTTTAATGGCGTCAGACCGAGGCTCTGCATCTGTCCTCGTGCTACTAGACCTTAGTGCTGCCTTTGACACCATCGATCACCACATTCTTTTGGAGAGACTGGAAACCCAAATTGGTCTACACGGACAAGTTCTGGCCTGGTTTAGATCTTACCTGTCGGAAAGATATCAGTTTGTCTCTGTGAATGGTCTGTCCTCCGACAAATCAACTGTACATTTCGGTGTTCCTCAAGGTTCCGTTTAGGACCACTATTGTTTTCACTATATATTTTACCTCTTGGGGATGTTATTCGAAAACATAATGTTAACTTTCACTGCTATGCGGATGACACACAGCTGTACATTTCAATGAAACATGGTGAAGCCCCAAAATTGCCCTCGCTAGAAGCCTGTGTTTCAGACATAAGGAAGTGGATGGCTGAAAACTTTTTACTTTTAAACTCGGACAAAACAGAGATGCTTGTTCTAGGTCCCAAGAAACAAAGAGATCTTCTGTTAAATCTGACAATTCATCTTGATGGTTGTAAAGTCGTCTCAAATAAAACTGTGAAGGACCTCGGCGATTACTCTTGACCCTGATCTCTCTTTTTGACGAACATATCAAGACTGTTTCAAGGACAGCTTTTTTCCATCTACGTAACATTGCAAAAATCAGAAATTTTCTGTCCAAAAATGATGCAGAAAAATTAATCCATGCATTTGTTACTTCTAGGTTAGACTACTGCAATGCTCTATTTTCCGGCTACCCGGATAAAGCACTAAATAAACTTCAGTTAGTGCTAAATACGGCTGCTAGAATCCTGACTAGAACCAAGAAATTTGATCATATTACTCCAGTGCTAGCTTCCCTACACTGGCTTCCTGTTAAGGCAAGGGCTGATTTCAAGGTTTTACTGTTAACCTATAAAGCGTTACATGGGCTTGCTCCTACCTATCTTTCCGAGTTGGTCCTGCCGTACATACCAATACGTACGCTACGGTCACAAGACGCAGGCCTCCTAATTGTCCCTAGAATTTCTAAGCAAACAGCGGGAGGCAGGGCTTTCTCCTATAGATCTCCATTTTTATGGAACAGTCTGCCTACCCATGTGAGAGACGCAGACTCGGTCTCAACCTTTAAGTCTTTACTGAAGACTTATCTCTTCAGTAGGTCATATGATTGAGTGTAGTCTGGCCCAGGAGTGTGAAGGTGAACGGAAAGGCTCTGGAGCAACGAACAGCCCTTGCTGTCTCTGCCAGGCCGGTTCCCCTCTCCACTGGGGTTCTCTGCCTCTAACCCTGTTGCAGGGGCTGAGTCACTGGCTTGCTGGTGCTCTTTCATGCCGTCCCTGGGAGGGGTGCGTCACTTGAGTGGGTTGAGTTACTGACGTGATCTTCCTGTCTGGGTTGGCGCCCCCCTTGGTTTGTGCTGTGGTGGAGACCTCTGTGGGCTATACTCGGCCTTGTCTCAGGATTGTAAGTTGGTGGTTGAGGATATCCCTCTAGTGGTGCGGGGGCTGTGCTTTGGCAGAGTGGGTGGGGTTATATCCTTCCTGTTTGGCCCTGTCCGGGGTTTCTTCGGATGGGGCCACAGTGTCTCCGGACCGCTCCTGTCTCAGCCTCCAGTATTTATGCTGCAGTAGTTTATGTGTCGGGGGCTGGGGTTAGTTGGTTATACCTGGAGTACTTCTCCTGTCTTATCCAGTGTCCTGTGTGAATTTAAGTATGCTCTCTCTAATTCTCTCGTTCTCTCTTTCTCTCTGAGAACCTGAGCCCTAGGACCATACGTCAGGACTACCGGGCATGATGACACCTTGCTGTCCCCAGTCCGCCTGGCCTTGCTGCTATTCCAGTTTCAACTGTTCTGCCTGCGGTTACGAAACCCCTACCTGTCCCAGACCTGCTGTTTTCAACTCTTAATGATCGGCTATGAAAAGCCAACTGAGAGACCTGAGCCCTAGGACCATACGTCGGGGACTACCGGCCGTGGTGACTCCTTGCTGTCCCCAGTCCGCCTGGCCTTGCTGCTATTCCAGTTTCAACTGTTCTGCCTGCGGTTATGGAACCCCTACCTGTCCCAGACCTGCTGTTTTCAACTCTTAATGATCGGCTATGAAAAGCCAACTGAGATTTATTCCTGATTATTATTTGACCATGCTTGTCACTTATGAACATTTTTGAACATCTTGGCATGGTTCTGTTATAATCTTCACCCGGCACAGCCAGAAGAGGACTGGCCACCCCTCATAGCCTGGTTCCTCTCTAGGTTTCTTCCTAGGTTTTCGCCTTTCTAGGGAGTTTTTCCTAGCCACCGTGCTTCTACACCTGCATTACTAGCTGTTTGGGGTTTTAGGCTGGGTTTCTGTACAGCACTTCGAGATATTAGCTGATGTAAGAAGGGCTATATAAAATAAAATTGATTGATTGATTGATAAAACAACATGGCCGCCGCTATTGACCAATAAACATTCACGTGGGCGTGGTCTGGCACATAAACGCATATATATATATATATATATAAGTCAAGGATATTCATATTGTAACACATGTTGCAAACACTGTCAAGGCTCAACATATTCAAGAACATTCATATCGACCACACGGTGGCGCCATAACGGGCAAATGTTTATATCTCTTGATCTGTTTGACTTAGATTGATGGAATTTGGCACACATGCTCAGGGATATGAGTCTAGCTAACCCACACGATATCTCAGACACCACTGGCCCGATTTTGACGAAACTTGGGTGAATGATGTGTCTTGCCATAGAGATCCGTCGGGGGACGACATGTTTACGGTTGCCTTGTTTTAAATGCTGATTACCACTTTAAAAGCTGCCTTTCAGGTTGTCTTCCTTCTGTCGAGGTTCAGCGCAGTCCAAATTCCAGCACCAAGCATCACCTACCTTTATAATATACCTTGTAATATGGTGCTTCCCCAAAGAATATCTGCTGAGACATTTTTATGTTGTTGGATGTACTTTTTTTTTTGTCTTCGACTTCTGTCGTTATGAAAGGGAAGTGTTGTTTTGTAACACAGAGAACATAACCTTGCCTAGTATCCATATCAAAGGGGTTGGAAATAACTTATCGGAAACCTGTGGAAAGACTGTGTTTTTAGAGCCCCCTGTGCAGACACTTTCGAGAGAACGATTACTCCTGTTGTTGTTTTACCAAGTAGATAAACTGTCTTAAAAGACCCATAAAAACAGCCATAGAGTCCATAATGTACGACAACAATGATCATTTGATCAATTTGGTCACCGTAGAGGCCAAGCAATCAACACATTTATACTAGACACATTTAAACCAGTATCAGTCTCAGATTTTAACGAATTAACTTTGTTTGACATGTAAACGTCTTTTATCTGAGTAACTTTATTGATGGCCTTTCAATTCATTGAACCTCTCTAATTAAGAAAAAAAATTGAATCTTAAGTCAGGAGTCAACAACAAGAAACAGGGACATCATCAATGTTAACCCATATCTTTCATATCAGTGCTAGTGATGGGCTCATTGTTACCCAGAGGACTTTGCAAGGGGGCTTCCGGCAAGGTGCACGTTCTGTCCACATCTCTCTATTGTCTACGTCTCAAATGGCACCCCCTATTCCCTATGTAGCGCACTACTTTTGACCAGGGACCATAGTTATTACACTAGGGAATAGGGCACCCTTGTGGTATATAAACTATGTCTTGACATCAGAGGATGTTCTATGAATCAGACTATAGAGTTTCTGTATTTATTCAGGTAAGTCATTGAGAACACGTTGTCTAACTATAAAGTCCAAAAGTTGTCACGCCCTGGCTCTGGGGACTCTTAAATGTTGAGCCAGGGTGTGGATTTGCTATGTTTAGTTTTTCTATGTTTTTGTTCTAGATCGGTTAGATCTATGTTGGCCAGGTGGTTCCCAATCAGAGGCAGCTGTTGCTCGTTGTCTCTGATTGGGAACCATACTTAGGCAGCCTGTTTTGCACTAGTCTTTGTGGGATCTTGATCCGTAAAGGTTTGTTGTGTTATAACCTCAGGACTTCACGTATCGTTTCGTTTTGTTTTGTGTCGTGTGTTGTGTACGAATAAATGATGTACGCTTATCACGCTGCGCCTTGGTCTGTGTCTTCAGTCAACGAACGTGACAAAAGTTATGGGTGGAGTTACAAAGTTGGCTGTTATAATGTAAATTTACTTTAAATCTGTGTGCCTGCATACTTCAAGACATGTCATACGAGGGTGCAGTGAAATACCCGATGGACTGGACAATGGACTTCTTGTCAATTATCTTGAAAAAAAACGTATACTTAAAAACTGGAAATCAACCAATCCTCCACCGTTAAGACAATGGGAAAATCATATGCTTCATTATCTAAAATTTGAAAGAGCGTGCGCGACGGTGAGGACATGTGGCGGAGGGTAGTGCAGGCACTGGAGAGAGGGCTGAGAACAGGTGGGTCTGGGTAGGTGTGATGTCATTGATGTTTGTGTGCTTTCGTACGTGTATGTTTTTTTTTTTTTTATGTAGATGTTTTTTTTGTTGTTTTTTTACACATTATCTTTTGCTTTTATTTAATCAGGTAAGTCGTTGAGAAGACATTGGCACTGTCCAAATACCCTTTACACTGTCCAAATACCCATCCTAAATATTAGGCCGTTTGAGTATGTGAAAAAAGAAAGTTTAATAGTATGCAACATTTTGAAAATCAAGTATACTTTAAATGCCCGGATGTCATACTCATTTTGGCTTTGACAACAACTGATGATGAGACATGGGGGAGGAGCTACCGGCATCAAGGAATAACGGGAAACAACGCAATCGTGCAATTATTTTAAAATGGAGTATGATTTAAATGCCAGGATGTTGTACTCTTCTTAGCTCTTCATCTAGTAGAATTAGATTAACACTTTTCCTTGGAAGTGGTGGGCTGCGAGTGATAGGCCCCAGATCTCTTCAAGTGCCAAACAACAAAACTAGGCTACTTAATTGGGAAGTTGCCGAATGACGAAGCTTTTGCGGTGGTGTTCAAATGTACACTGATCAAATATCAACGCAACATGTGAAGTGTTGGTCCCATGTTTCATGAGCTGAAATAAAAGATCCCAGAAATTTTACATACGCACAACAAGCTTATTTCTCTCAAATTTTGTGCACAAATTTGTTTATATCCATGTTAGTTAGCATTTCTCCTTTGCCAAGATAATCCATCTACCTGACAGGTGTGGCATATCAATAAGCTGATTAAACAGCATGATCATTACACAGGTGCACCTTGTGCTGGGGACAATAAAAGGCCACTCTAAAATGTGCAGTTTTGTCACACAACACAATGCCACAGATGTCTCAAGTTTTGAGGGAGTGTGCAATTGGCATGCTGACTGCAGGAATGTCCACCAGAGGTGTTGCCAGAGAATTTAATGTTCATTTCTCTACCATAAGCCGCCTCAACGTCATTTTAGAGAATTTGTCAGTACGTCCAACCGGCCTCACAACCGCAGACCACGTGTAACCACGCCAGCCCAGGACCTTCACATCCAGCTTTTTCACCCTGCAGGATCGTCTGAGACCAGCCACCCCGGACAGCTGATGAAACTGTGGGTTTGCACAGCCAAATAATGTCTGCATAAACTGTCAGAAACCGTCTCAGGGAAGCAACATGTTCCTGTTCCCTCCAATATCCAGCAACTTCGCACAGCCATTGAAGAGGAGTGGGACAACATTCCACAGGCAACAGCCTGATCAACTCTATGTGAAGGAGATATGTCGCGCTGCATGAGGCAAATGGTGGTCACACCAGATACTGACTGGTTTTCTGATCCACGTTTTGTTTAGAACATATGGATTATTTTAGTTGTGTATGGATCAAGCCTTAGCAGTCTGATCTCCTTCCCAATGATCAGCGCTTTAGTTTATTATGTTGCTGTCCAGCGGTTCACCTGACTGTCCACGTTTTTCTGCGCAATAGCCTTTTGATTTGAACATTTGAAAAGTGTTGGTGCAATATGTAACCTTTTGGACAACCTGACCAAATTAACATAGAAATGTGAGTTATAGATATGTCATTCTCATTGAAAGCAAGTCTAAGAAGTGGTAGATATGTTCTATGTGTGTTATTTCTACGCTTCCAGTTCTTAAGTTTAGTTTTTGCGTCTTTTACTTCCGGTTTTGTACACCAGCTTCAAACAGCTGAAAATACAATATATTTTTGGTTATGGAAAATATATTTTACAGAGGTTTAGATGGTACAATGATTCTCTATACTATACTTGCTTGTTTGGTCACATAAACTGAAATTAAGTGAACTTTTTTAGAATTTTAGCAACCAGGAAATGGCTTTTTCTGCATAGTGCACCTTTAATCAGGTAAGTCATTGAGAACACATTATCTTTTGCGTGTATTTAATCAGGTAAGTCATTGAGAACACATTATCTTTTGCCTGTATTTAATCAGGTAAGTCATTGAGAACACATTATCTTTTGCCTGTATTTAATCAGGTAAGTCAATGAGAACACATTATTTTTTGCAAAACGATTGTGTTGTTATGCATGTAGAGTAGTTGATGGCTTTGGTGACTGGTTCCCAATACTATTTAATGGCTGTGGTGACTGGGTC